>NC_036853.1:8171258-8184954 GCF_002910315.2 Salvelinus sp. IW2-2015
GAGGAGAGCAGAGCAGCGAGAGGGAGAAGTAGAGGAGGTAAGAGGGGAGAACAGGGAGACAAGTAGAGGGAGGCAGAGGAGCGCGAAGAGGAGAAACAGAGGGAGGTAAGGCGGAGACAGGGAGACAGCTAGAAGGGAGGTAGAGGGCAGCGAGAGGAGAAGTAGAGAGGAGGTAGAGGGAGGACAGGGAGAAGTAGAGGGAGGCAAGAGGGGCGAGAGGAGAAGCAGAGAGACGGTAGAGAGGAGAGCGGGAGAAGCAGAGGGAGGCAGCAGGGGGCGAGAGGGAGAAGTAGAGGGAGGTAGAGGGGAGACAGGGAGAAAAGTAGAGCGGAGGCAGAGGGGCGAGAAGGGAGAAGCAGAGGGAGGTAGACGAGAGAGAGAGCGGGAGAAGCAGAGGAGGCAGAGGGGCAGAGGAGAAGTAGAGGGAGGCAGAGGGGAGACAGGGAGAAGTAGAGGAGGCAGAGGGGCGAGAGGGAGAAACACGAGGGAGGTAGAGGGGAGACAGGGAGAAGTAGAGGAGGTAGCAAGCGGGCGAGAGGGAGAAAGTAGAGGGAGGTAGAGGGGAGAGAGGGAGAAGCAGAGGGGGGTAGAGGGGAGAGAAGGAGATGCAGAAAGAGGGAGGGCGATGGAAAGGGGGAAAGAGGGAGAGAGAGGGGGAGAGAGGAAGATCTCTGACAGAGGACTGAACTCTTCCCACAACCTGCCAGGGAAGACCATGGTGACCGCTGTCCATTGAGGTGGTACACGGCTGCCAGGGGAGAAGTCATAGGCATACCACACTCTCAAGAGCTCTTAGTACTTAAACAGTCTGTTGGGTCCTGAACCAGGGAAAGTGCACTTTCACCATTCATATGGGCTACGTGGTTTCCTCAACATAAGAGTGCTTAATTAAGGTCTGGACACAGAATCATAGAATTACGTATGAACTCTCTGTGAATCTAGCAGGGGGACAAGTAGGAAAATGATTATTCTGAAACACGAAGGAGAAGAGGAAAGAATAGCATGGCTGAACAGAATACCATTATAAAGCCCTCATCTTTCTGCTTATTGCCATTTTGATGACACAGACCTATAGTTCCACAGTCACTTAGGAAGTATTCTCTAGCCCTCCTCTCAGTCTATACATTGTCTTGTCATATTGTAGCACTGGGATTAGACTCTTTGAAAGCCACTGCGAGCCCTGTGGCCAAAAAGTGATGAGAGAACAACTCCACTACAGACCGACTGAAGAACCTGTCTCTGTTGAGTTATGGGTCTGTAGTCAGTCTGCCCTTCCCTTCCATCTCTTGATGTTGAGATAATGAGCTTGTTCCTGTTTGGTGGGTAGAGCAACCGACGAGGGAGAAGGGACGTGTTGTGGACGTGCCCTGAGGTTAGACTAGCAGGGCCGGATGGACTACAGCAGTGTGCTTGTGTGTTTACCAGGCCAGCCCTGTCTCTGGCTGTAGTGCTGGGCTGACCAGTCTAAACAGAGTACCGTCAGGCCCTGGCTGTTTGGGGATGGGATGGAGGGCTAAATGACTTACAGATGGACTTCTCATACACACAGCATGCGTCCCAAATGGCACCCTATTTCATATAGTGCACTACTTTTGACTAGAGCCCTATGGCCCCTGGCCAAATGTAGTGCACTATATATAGGGAATAGGCTACCATTTGGGACACAGTCACAAACAGCAGAGCATAGGGACCATGGCGTGTTGAGGGGCTGTATTCAGCCTTGGTGGAATTTACAGCATACTTATCTAATTGAGATATCATTACAAGGGGAGAACATTCCTCTGTGTATACGCCTACTGCTAATATGTAGGATATATTTGTTATACTTGCACTAATAAAGTGTACACAGCAGCCAACCGCAAATCCTGATTTATGCTCCATATACTTTGAGTAAGGCCAATAATGATGTTGGGTACAGAGACATGTATGGACATGTCTGGAGGGCGTGTTACACCAGGGGTGCTGCTTTCAACAGGGCAGACTTTTGATGTCTATACCTTCAAAGCATCCTCTGAGGGCTTTTGACTAACCCTGACCAAACATATCTGATTATGGTAGGAAATGGGATAAACGTGATAAAGGACTAAATTACCAAATATGAGGGGATGGACAATAACTTAAACAAATGAAGAGAAAGAGAAAGACATTAGCATGGAACTGTCCCACCTTGAGCAACACTGGAATGAGGTTGGAAAAATCCCTGTAATATTGTTGCTAGAGTCTCCAGAGCATGTTTTGAGTGTTGTCTTGTGAAAACAGGAGGTTTGTGACATGAAGTCTTCTGTCTTCCACAGTGTTTCTCAGGGCTCCCCTAAGTTGTTGGTCTTCAATGGAGCTTGTTGTTTCTGTATTTGTCAGGGATGCCCTCTGACAGAAAGATAACAGACTGTCACGTCCTGCAATCTGTCTTCATCCCCATTCCGTCTGGAGAATTCAACCCAATGCTGTGCTGCCTCTTCCTTTCCAAAGGAGTTAGAGAAAGCCAGAGAGAGCCTTTAGGCTGGATGTGTTGTCTTTGTCTGTGTGCCATAAATCACTGTCTGTCGGAGTACAGGGCCCAGGCATTAACACAGTATAACTCACCATCACGCCACTCAAACGCTTCACAACTTTCACCCCCACTAAGATTAATGCTCCCAATGTGTGTGTGTGTGTGTGTGTGTGTGTGTGTGTGTGTGTGTGTGTGTGGTGTGTGTGTGTGTGTGTGTGTGTGTGTGTGTGTGTGTGTGTGTGTGTGTGTGTGTGTGTGTGTGTGTGTGTGTGTGTGTGTGTGTGTGTGTGTGTGTGTGTGTGTGTGTGTGTGTGTGTGTGTGTGTGTGTGTGTGTGTGTGTGTGTGTGCTGTGTGTGATGAATGCTTCAGGACTTATGTGCTGGTAAACAGGGACAAGGAAACTCTGAAGGCTCCACACATGCATCTACACACAGCCTCAGAGGAGCAGAGCAGTAGAGACACATCTACACACAGCCTGTCAGAGAGCAGAGCAGTAGAGACACATCTAACAACACGCAGTCAGAGAGCAGAGCAGTAGTGACACATCTACATACCCAGTCGAGAGCAGGAGCAGTAGATGACACTTACAACACCCAGTCAGAGAGCAGACAGTAGCGACACATCTACACACAGCCCTGTCAAGAGAGCAGAGCAGTAGAGACACAATCTACACACAGCCTGTCAGAGAGCGAGCCAGTAGAGACACATCTACACACAGCCAGTCAGAGAGCATTGAGCAGTAGAGACACATCTACACACAGCCTGTCCAGAGTGGCAGAGCAGTAGAGACACATCTACACACAGCCAGTCAGAGAGCAGAGCTAGTAGAGACACATTCTACACACCAGCCTGTCAGAGAGCAGAGCAGTAGGACACATCTACACACAGCCAGTCAGAGAGCAGACTAGTAGAGACACATCTACACCACAGCCTGTCAGAGGGCAGAGCAGAGAGGATCACTCTACATACAGCCAGTCAGAGGCAGGACAGTAGTGACACATCTACACCACAGCCAGTCAGAGAGCAGAGCTAGTAGTGACACATCTACACAACAGCCTGTCAGAGAGCAGAGCAGTAGGAGACACATCTTAACACACAGCCAGTCAGAGGCAGAGCTCAGTAGTGACACATCTAATACAGCAGCCAGTCAGAGGAGGCAGAGCAGTAGTGACACATTCTACACTACAGCCAGTCACGAAGAGCAGAGCCAGTTAGCTCTCAGTCCATTGTATTTGCTATGTTTTAGTGTTAGAGAAAGAGGGAGAGGGAAATAGTGGCTGGCTTGGCGCTACGCATCACACTCAAAAAAAGACTGTAGATCTTAATTTGAGCCCAGTTTTCACTCAGCAGGAAAATATATCCTGCAGCAACAGGAAATGTAAATTATTATGTGGATTACAATTAATATAACTTTTTGTAGGGAGTTGATACATTTTTGTAAGGGAAAATCGAGTCTGAAACCTCCAAACACACTACAAGTTTGACATTTCCTGCAACAGGGTGATCAAATGAAGATCAAATGAAGACTCGTAGTTGGTGGTTGTGAGTCAGACAGATGACGAAGAGAAACCAGGGGAGGGTTTACATACCCACTGACGCACACAACCACACACATGAATCAACACACCCATGACAGCGACACGACACGACAACACAGCACAGTGGTAATGAACACACAACTGACAGGCACACACAACACACACTGAATGAACACACACTCACAGGGCACACACAACACACACACTGCAGTGCAGCACCACACACAACTTTGACAGGCACATAACAACAACACACTGCATGAACACCACACTGACAGGCACACACAACACACACTGATGAAACACAACTGCACAGGACACACAACGCACACCACTGAGTGTGGAGCACGTTTGATTAATATATTCCTCTGGGCTGTTGGGAAAGACCCCTATTCGATGCTGATTCTAACCATAACACTTTGGTGGGTTATGTCTGTGTGTTTAGCGTTTTCTATTAGAAGTGACGCAGACATTATGCAACTTCTGAAGGTCTTTGCGAGGAAAGCTAAGTTTCTTTGGTCCATGATGAGATGATTTTAAAACTTGATGAGGTCAATTATTCTTTCAATCATCAATAATGATATCCTGTTATTCTGAGTGTAATTAAACACTACTTGCATCAATCACATTATTGTCAGTGGGAGAAGAAAAAGTACCCAATTGTCATACTTAAAAACTACAAGATCACCTTAATAGAAAATTAATCAAGTAAAAGTACAAAGTCACCTAGTAAACATATTACTTGAGCAAAAGTCTAAAAGTATTTGTTTTAACATATACTTAAGCCATCAAAATAAATGAACTTGCTAAAATACACTTTAGTATCAAAAAGCAAAAGTATAAATCATTTCAAATCCCTTCATAATTATGGCAAACCAGACAGCACATGTTTTATTTGTATTTTTCTTAGGAGAAGCAAGGTGCACACTCCAACACTCACACATCATTTACAAACCAAGCATTTGTGTTTAGTGAGTCCTCCCAGATCAGAGCAGTAGGGATGACCAGGGGTGTTTCTGTTGATAAGTGCGTGAATTGGACCATTTCCCCATCCGTGCTAATGCATTCAACATGTAACGAGCTCCTTTTAGTAACAAAGGAAAATGTACGGCAGATAAAAAGTACATTATTTCTTTATGAATGTTAGTGAAGTAAAAAGTAGGACAGGCTGAGGGCTGAGGACTGAGGCTGAAGGGACTGAGGACTGAGGGCTAGCTGAAGGCTGAGGGCTGAGAACAGAGGGTGAGGGCTGAGCGGCGGGTGTGAGAGAGTAGAGAACGAAAAGTCAAACAATGAGATGGACCTAGCCCAGACTTGCCTCTGGAGCAAGCAGAGTGGAGAGAGAGGAATGTTGCCAAGGCAACGGACAGACAAGGGGGGGGCCATTGGGTCATCCACCTGCCTGCCGGGGGCACTGCACAAACCCGTCAAAAACAAATGTTTCCATGACTACAAACTATAATATGAGAGGACATACACACAGAAAACAGTCAAGCAAGTTGGTGCTCTGAGGGTATCATTGCCTTTTACCTGCTATTTTTCAGTTCTGCTGTTGTGGAATTGGTCACCATGGCAACTCTACTAGGAGTCATGCAAACACTTTCATATTGTACTCGGGGAGCATGCAGTGATTGGAAGACACATTTGATTTGGGGCTTTCGGTTCCTCACAATAGGCTGCTGCTGCCTGCTGCTCTGAACAGCTGTTTCACCTGAATCAGTCTGCCTAATTAGGAACCTTCGGTTTCACTTCTACGTTTCTGTCAGATTGCTTTGCTGTGTGGACACCAGATGTAAGAGGGACAGCGAGTGTGTTTTATAAATGTGGGTTTATCGTTACCAATCAGGAGATTGTTGATACACAACATGCAACAGACAGCAAATGGCCAGAAACTCAATCTGTGTGAGTGAGTCTTCTCCTTTCACCTACCTGTAGGGTTAGTCTTTAGTTCCGGATCCATTCACTCTTGTCAATACCAGAGGTCTTGTGAGAGCTGTGTCCTTTCACTCATGCATATAGAGACATGAAGCCATGAGCCAAAGTCAATGCCTATAGCAAAAAACCATGGTAGAATGGAGAAAAGTATTGAAACTGCACCACACAAAACACACACACATTACACTTTTCGCTCCCTTTCTCTCTCACTTAAAGCAGAACCAGGACCTCTGAATGACAGGCAGCTTATATGGAGCTCCCATTCCAGCACATAATTGTCATCCTGTGAGACTTCCCTGAGCGGAAAAACACCAGAATCGGATTATTTTCCGACGCGAGTGAAAGGCTTCACACATGCTGATAGTCACAGGACGGCCCAGTGCGCACCGCATCCGCGCCCACAGGCTCCAGTCAGACCAACTAACGCTGGCACAACATCGTCCCTGGGTCGGCAATGACTGGGCATTAGGCAGGCATCACGTTGGGTGGCACTGCCCTGCCTGGTCTCTGCCCTAGTGGGACACGCCTGGCTTACCAGCACACGGCCTCCATAACACACCTGCTGCCTATTTGGCTATGATCCACTGAGATCCAGAGGGCGTGTGTGTGTGTGTGTGTGTGTGCTGTGTGTGTGTGTGTGTGTTTGTGTGTGTGTGTGTGTGGTGTGTGTGTGTGTGTTGTGTGTGTGTGTGTGTGTGTGCGTGTGCGTTGTGCGTCGTGCGTGCTGCGTGTGTGCCGCGAATGCGTGCGTTGCGACGTGCATGTGTGCTCTTCTCCCTCTACGCTGGTATTAAAAATGCCTTTTTAAACTTTCCATGTTTCTCCTTTGAAATCATTAAACACAAGTCACAACCCACTGTGTCACAAGTCAAACTTGTTGTTGTAGAGGACACGACGGTATAGGGTCGTTGGCATGGAAACACTGACGAAACGTTAATCAACAGACAAATATGAAACACCTTGCGTGTCACGTACACACTGGCAAGCAGCAGATTACAACTAAGAGATTAGGATACCATCAGGAGTGCTTTACGTTCTCGATGCGACTGTAAACCAGCCATAACATACTCTGTTGAAGAAAACCCACATGAAAGAATACTACCAGTTTACAATAGAATACTGCATTAGGAACTGCGTTTTTTGGGTATATCGCTACTTTATTTAACTATCTATATTTTTTTACTTTAGATTTTACTTCCACTACCATTCTTAAAGAACAATAATGTACCTTTTCTCCATAAAAATTTCCCTGAACCCCCCCAAAAGTACTCGTTACATTCTTGACATATGCTCGTAGCACGGGACCATGAACATTTTCCAATTTACCACTTTATCAAGAAGACACCATCTACCTCTTAACAATTCCCTAACAATGCTCTGATTCTAGACCAGGCACTCACTCAAACACAAATTCTTAGGTTCGTAAATGTATGTCTACCAGTTTGGAGTAGCCTCTTGGCTATCTGTAAATAAAAAAAAACAAAGACAATAGGTGCTGTCTGGTCTTGCTTATATAAAGACATTTTTAATTATTTTATACTTTTTACTTTTGATATACTTAAGTGTATTTAAGACCATAAATACCTTTAGACTTAACTTCACTCATAGTTACGGGTTGACTTATTCTTTACTAAAGCTGTAGTGACAACTTTTCGTGCGTATTTTTCTCCACCACTGTGGTGACTAACTATAGAAATGGTTGTCGAAATATTACAAGTATAAATACTTACAAATGCATTTCCCACCCCTCCAACAAAAAACACTATGTAGTTTAATACTACAGTAATGTCTGCAAATACCACATACACGTGCCAGCAAAAAACACTACACTTTTTTTAACTATATGTCAACATACTAAGAGTGACTTTAATGTGCATTATGCCCTGCCCGAATTCCCCGTCTCCCACATCACAATTGCGTCTACCACATAAGTGAAGAAGCCTACAAGCCAAGTATTAGAAATTAACCTTTGATTCTCTAAATACAGAGATGTATCCAGCCAAATTTTAAAAATAGTGCAGTATAGTGTCTCTGAAACTATCTTGCTCCAGACCCCCCCAACATATCCGACCAAAACATGGCTTTTGTGGAAAGTTGTGAGCTCTTTTAAGTAATTTTCATCCATGTGGTTTCCTAAGGAGAAATCCATCCACTTCTATGCTACGATATAGATAATATATAATACAAATATTAGTACCAAAACATGTCACGATTTCACTGAACTGATATTTGACTGTTGAATTTGTGTAGATATAGTGATGAATGGTCAGGGCGTGAAGTTTTGAGTGTGGCAGTGTCTGTTTGCTGGGATTTTCTATGTTGGTTTATGGGTTTATGTTCCTGTTATGGTCTCTTAATTTAGAGGAAGGCATGGTGTGTAATTGTTCGTTTTCTCTCTTAGAATTGATGAGTCTTATTTATTAAGGTAGGTTTGGTGTGCTACAACATGATTTGTTTGTGGGTATGAATTTTGTCGCTATTGGTGTGGTCTGATGTATTTTGCCACCACACTCGGTTACTGTGTGTCTCGTGCGGTCTTGGTCGCTTCGGTATTATGTGTTTCCGGTTCGTCATGGTATAGTTCATTAGTTTAAGAGTTCTGTTGGCTAGTTCCCGTGTTTTTTATTTGGATAATTCATTTTCAAGTGTATTTCGTTTCGTGTTTTTTCCGTCTCTTGGTTACAAATATATCTGAGGTTAATGTGATTCAGTCACCCGCTGCCGCCTTGAGTTCTACTCATGGCTTGCATCGGAGGTGTACGGCTGTGACAGATATCACCCACCAAACCCAGATTTCATACAGGCGGGTGGTGTGTGGTGAATGTCTGATCAATAGCTAACGGGACCAGACGCAACGAAGCAGAAGGATTTATGGTCTTGGTAGCAGAGTTATGTTCAAGACGGTATGTTTTATAAGGACCCTTGGGCTAAGGGTGGGTGAGTGTAGTAATTCGCCGCTCCTCTCGGGAGTGAGGTGATGATGGCTCCAGAAGGCCACAGGCGGCGGAAGGAGCGCTTGGTGAGTGAGGGCACCGAGGGCGAGAACGCGGAAGGGAGGGCGACGAGCGAAGAGGTTGAGGAGCCCGAGAGTCCAGTGATACCAAAATTCTGTGTGGGGTTGTTTTAACCGCGGGCGAGCGAGTACAGATGGTGAGTGTAGTTTTTGGCAATAGGTCCGGTGGTATGTAGTAACCTGAGCAACTCTTCGCCGTGAGCTTACCGCTGTGTGGGAGAGGAGCGTCGTACTGCGTCGAGGACAACCGTGTATATGCCGGGGTTACAATTAAAAGCGCAAACTTGGTGTCCCTCTAGTTGAGGCCTCGCTGGTTGGCACAGTGACGGAGACATGATATTTCCACTCTTGCGCGGCACTGGGAGGCTAGGTTGATTTTGTCCACCTCGACGCCACCGATTGTCATTTGATAAGCTCGGACCCAAAGATTCGTATCTTTGTGTGTGCGGTCCAGACGGTGCTCCTCGAGGCCAAGCTTACATGGCCACCAGCCTTTACAAAATAGGCCTGATAACCTCTCTGGTTTCGCCTGCCGGAAAGCAATAGCCCAGGCGGGGCTATATACCACAACTCGCCCAAGTTCCACTGGCAGCGGCCCTGACGAGGCACACATGTCCCAACCTTTTAGGTAAAGCTATGGGCAAGAGCTTCTCTGTGTTGCTCAAAGAGCACGTGTCCTCACTTCACGGTCCACTGTGCAAATATACCCCGGTTAGACCACTCCTCCATACCCAGTACCAAGTTCTCACCCACGGAGGGGTTTGTGCAGCCTCCTCCGCACCAGGCATGTCTCTCCGGGTTCTCTCTCCAGGGCTGCGTACCACACCTATGGCTACCAGCTTGTCCTGTCCAGAGCCCTCCCTCTTAGCCGCAGCCAGATGCCCCCCCCTTATTACCACGCACCAGGACCTACTGGCGGCCTCAGCAGGGCAGAGTCGGCCGTTACGTTTTCTGTTTTCCTCTAACGCCTGCTGCACTTTTGCCTGTTTTTACCTGACCTTCCTTCTATAGTCTTCCTCTTAGCCCATTCTTGTGGTCTGTCCCTAGCGGTCGCTCTGAACTGCCGTCTGCCCAGCGGTGACGCACTTGATACTGGACTCCTGTGTGTCTGTTACCCAAAGCGGCGCAACTGAAAACTGCCCGTTATAACTGACCCACCCCCCTGGAAGCGGCGCCTGAACTGCCCGATACATTGCATAACGCGTTGTTCGCATTGGGCTGAACTGCTCCGTGTGATCTAGTGTCCCAACGGCGCCTGAACTGCCCTTTCTGCCATGAGTGCTGCAAAAGCTTGCTCCGTCTGCCATGTAGGCCTGCAAAGCCGGCCCGTCTGCCAAGAGCCTTACAGAGCCTTCCGCCAGACCGAATTCAGCCAGAGCCTTCCGCCAGACCGGATCAGCCTAGAGCCTTCCGCCAGACCCGTATTCAGCCAGATCTCTTCCGCCGAGACCGATCAGCCAGAGGTACACTTCCGCAGAACCGGATTCAGCCAGAAGCCTTATCCGGCTCCAGACCGGATCAGGCAGAGTCCTATCCGCACCAGAAACCGGAAACTTCAAGCCAGAAGCCTTACCTAGTCCAGGACCGATGTTATCTATGCCAGAGCCTCTCCTGCTCCAGTATTTCCGTCGCACTACAGCACAGAGCCTTCCGGCGTCAGGAGGCCGGATGCCGCCCAGCCCCAGTGTCCGTGTGCAGCCGAAGAACCATGCCTCTCAGATTAAGTCCTGTAATCCACCGCCAGGGAACCTCTGCCTCAGGTTAGCTCTTTCCGGCCAGGCACAAACATCGCTCGACAGAGCACGTCCAGCCAGGGTGACTCTTCTTGCCATGACGCCTCAGCTACCACAGCCAACCGCGCAACCTGCCAGAGCGCGCGTCCTTTAGCCATGTGACCTGGCGCAGGCCGTCCAGCCAGGACCTGCCAGTAGCCGTCCAGCCAGGATCTGCCAGAGCCGTTCAGCCAGGATCTGGCTCAGAGCCGTTTCTAGCCAGGATCTGCCAGAGCGTTCAGCCAGGAACCTGCCAGAGTTCCCTCAGCCAGGACCTGCCAGAGTTCCCTCAGTCCAGGACCTGCCCGAGAGGTCCTCTCTCAGCCCACGGAACCTAGCCAACCGAATGGGTGGTCCCTCAGCCAGACCTGTCCAGTATTTGTCTCCCTCAGCCAGGAACCTGCCAGAGTCCCATCAACCAGGACCTGCCAGTAGCCCTTCAGCCAGGACCTGCTTACAGGGGAGTCCCTACAATGTATCCGGTGTTCTGTGTCTCCCTATCCCTTGTGTCTGCCTCCTTTATATCCGGGGCGCTTTGGTTCTGGCCCTTAAGTTTCAATTCCCGGTGGCTGCCCCTTCAATTAGGTGTTTCGTTGTAGATGGCCGCTTCTTTAGCTTAGTATCTATGGGCAGAAGGGGGATACTATGGGAAGAGGCGGAATATTCCGCGTGGTGTTGTGGACTCTAAGGGTAGTGGATATGTAACAGGATAAGGAAATGTGACTTATGGCGCCCATATTGGGGGAGGGTGGTGGGAAGACCAGCGCTCACCCCGAGAGCACTGAGGCTTCTTACCCCCGTGGTTCAAGATGCCCATCCCTAGACCCTCCCCTTGGACTTGTATGCTTGGCGCGCCCTGTGCTGTTCGGCACCGTTGAGGGGGGGTCTGCACCTTCCTGGACCTTTTTCTGATTGTTTGTATGATGGTTGATGGGGGCGCTGTTGATAGGTCAGGCTCATGTGCGTTTCCTGGAGTGGGCTGCTCTGAGGGTGCTGGTTGCTGTTATTCTAATGTTGGGGTGTTATTGGGTTGCCGTGGTATGGCTCTTAATATACCGACCCGGCAGGCTGTTTTGGCGTTTTCTCTAATTGAGAGCATATAAAGAAGAAATAGGCAATTGACCCTTCTCACTGTTTGCTTGTGGGGAAGCCTGAATTGTACGCTGTAGCTTTCTGTGCTTATTTTGCCACCACACTGGTACTGTCTCGTTCTCATATTCTCGTGTCGTTTCCTGCCCTTCCCTATTGTTTCCTCGTTGTCATGGTTAAGTTCTTAGTTTTTAGGTCTAGTCTTAGTTCGTTAGTTATTTAATAAGTTAATCATTCAAGTGTAATTTCGTTTGCGTGTTTTTCCGTCTCTGTCAAATTAATAACAATTTAGGGTGGATGTCAGGGTCAGCCAACCCTCTGCTGCTCTTTGGGGTCTTACTCACTGCGGACGGCCGGAGGGGGGTAAGGTGGTGACAAGGAAAACAGGAACGGGCCTAGCTAAAACACTACATTAATTGTCTGCAAAAGAGGATACTCCTAACGAGTAAAATATCTTACTCTAGAATATGACTACTGTCCTCAGAATAACACACACAGTATTATTTACTACGCTCCACTCAAAAATCAACCCTACAGTAAATACTCACATGCTATACCCTACCAATTCTGGAAAACAACTACATTTAATTTTCCTATAGTATAATATAGTTTTCTTTGACTTACGAGTATTTATAAACTCAGCCAAAAAAAAGAAACGTCCTCTCCACTTGTCAACTGCGTTTTATTTTCAGCAACCTTTATACTATGTTGTAAATATTTGTAAATGAACTAGGACAAGGGAGGTTCGAGAACAAACTGAGACATAACTGTAACGGAGAGTGTCGACCGGAACCAAGACATAGTGACTAACAGGAAATGGACCACCCACACCTCCGAGAATCCAGCAAAAAGGTGACAACAAAAGAGGGGGGAGGTACAAAATTTCCGATAAAAAGTATACCGGATACAAGTATCTGGTAAGTGGGCCCCCACCAGCCCTTGCATATATGTTCTAACCCTTGACAAGTGCATCTTCAAACTACCACTTGACCTCTTGTTCAACCCACAGCCATATTGCACCAGTTTTTATTTTCTCTGCTGTTGAGTAGGTACCCCACTCTTTTCACCAATGTGGATCACCTGCATAAGTTCTCCAGGACATATTTTCTGAGGCGGGGAATGGCAACTAGCCTCACCCTCACAATACCAACTAGGTCCAGACGTGCCCCACACCATCGGTGATTGTCATGGGATCCGGGACTTCTTCGCTGGGCCGCTTGCAGAACACGTGACATTCCTGTCCTTTGCAGGGAATCACGCACAGAACCATAAGCACAGCCTCCATTAGGCTGGTTTGAGCATTGTACATTATGCCTTGTGGGGGTAGTGGCAGTGACAGGGGAGGTCCTTTGATCAAAGATGCACCTGCGCGTGTGCTGGGAGACACGGTAGTGGTACCCAACATGTTGAGGAAGAGAGGATGTCTTCCCTGTAACGCAACAGCGTTGCGATTGCCTGCATAATCTAGACTGAATGCACAGCTCAGTCCAATGATGCTGTGACACACCGCCGGCGCAGAGCGCCGTCGCGCACGGTGTTCCAAATCGGGGATATCCCCGGCTCAGAGGCAGGTACGGAGGGGGCGCGCTTGGGCCTTCTTGTGTCACACGCTTCATTCCTCGACGCGAAAATAAAATACTACTGCCCATAAGAATGGTCCATGACCATCAGGCCCCTGTGTTCCGCAGACAACAATACCTATCGACCCCCCTCCTATATTCAGTGAAGAGCACTTGGATTTGCACAGTCCTGTACCTCGCAGTCCAACTAGCGGAACGAGTGGGATTATGCTAGCCAATAGGACATCACCGTTGCTATGCCGATATTACAAACTAACTTTAAACAGGTGATGAATGG
>NC_036853.1:8184979-8187160 GCF_002910315.2 Salvelinus sp. IW2-2015
TTGTTGTGTGTTGTGTGTGTGTTGTGTGTGTGTGTGTGTGTGTGTGTGTGTGTGTTGTGTGTGTGTGTGTGTGTGTGTGTGTGTGTGTGTGTGTGTGTTGTGTGTGTGTGTGTGTGTGTGCGTGTGTGATGAATGCTTCCAGGACTTATTGGGCTGGTAAAACGGGACAAGGAAACTCTGAAGCTCCAACATGCATCTAACACAGCCATGTCAGAGGAGCAGAGCAGTAGAGACACATCTACACACAGCTGTCAGAGAGCGGCAGATGGAACATCTAAACACAGCCAGTCAGAGCAGAAGCAGTAGTGACACATCTACATACAGCCAGTCAGAGAGCAGACACAGTAGGACACATCTACACACAGCCGTCACGAGAGCAGCAGCAGTAGAACACATCTACACACAGCCTGTCAGAGCAGCCAGCAGAGACACATCTACACACAGCAGTCAGAGAGCAGCGCCGTAGAGACACAATCTACACACCGCCAGTCAGAGAGCAGAGCATAGAGACACATCTACACACAGCCGTCAGAGGCAGCAGCGTAGAGACACATCACACACAGCCAGTCAAGAGACAGAGCAGTAGAAGACACATTATCTACACACAGCTGTCAGAGCAGCAGCAGCATAGAGGGACACACTCACACACAGAACAGCCAGTCAGAGAGCAGAGCAGTAGAGACACATCTACACACAGCCAGTCAGAGAGCAGAGCAGTAGAGACACATCTACACACAGCCAGTCAGAGGGCAGAGCAGTAGAGACACATCTACATACAGCCAGTCAGAGAGCAGAGCAGTAGTGACACATCTACATACAGCCTGTCAGAGAGCAGAGCAGTAGAGACACATCTACACACAGCCAGTCAGAGGGCAGAGCAGTAGTGACACATCTACATACAGCCAGTCAGAGAGCAGAGCAGTAGTGACACATCTACATACAGCCAGTCAGAGAGCAGAGCAGTATAGCTCTCAGTCATTGTTTGTGTATGTTTAGTGTTGAGAAAGAGGGGAGAGGGAAATAGTGGCTGGCTGGCGCTACGCATCACAACTCAAAAAGATGTAGGATCTTAATTTGAGCCAGTTTTCTACAGCAGGAAAATAATCCTGCAGCAACAGGAAATGTAAATTATTATGTGGATTACAATTAATATAACTTTTTGTAGGGGTTGATACATTTTTGTAAGGGAAAATCAAGTCTGAAACCTCAAACACACTACAAGTTTGACATTTCCTGCAACAGGGTGATCAAATGAAGATCAAATGAAGATCTGTAGTGGTGGTTGGAGGCAGACCAAGAATGGACGAAGAGAAAGCCAGGGGAGGGGTTTTACATACACACTGACAGGCACACACAACACACACTGATGAACACACACTGACAGGCACACACAACACACCAACTGACATAACACCCTGACAGGCAACATCCACAAATACACACTGAATATGAACACCAACTTAGATAGGTAAAGCATAGCTACACAAAACACATGTATGAAAGCTACTCACGAGCCCAATGAGCGGCAGCACGGCGACAACGGGTAGCGTTACACTGATCCACCAGCTGACAGAGTGCTGCACAATCACCAGTTGGAGCCACATCACAGGTCATGGATGACACAATAATCAACACTGTACGGGGACACTCACAACAACACACACGTGTGAACACCATCCAGAGTTACACTTGGACAGTGTCAACCAGCACACACACGTGCTTTGAAAAAGGTGAAAAGGGGGAGAAAACAACCCAAAAACACAAATTTGGGAAAAAAAAAAATGTTATGCACTTGATTATATAATTTCTCTGGGCTGTTGGGAAGACCCTATTTACATTGGGCTGATTCTACCATAACACTTTGGTGGGTTATGTCTGTGTGTTTAGGTTTTCTATTAGAAGTGACGCAGACATTATGCAACTTTGAGGTTCTTTCGAGGAAAGCTAAGCTTTCTTTGGTCCATGATGAGATGATTTTAAAACTTGATGAGGTCAATATCTTTTCAATCATCAAAATGATATCCTGTTATTCTGAGTGTAATTAAACACTACTTGCAATCAATCACATTATTGTCAGTGGGAGAAGAAAAAGTACCCAATTGTCATACTTAAAACTAAAGATACCTTAATAGAAAATTAATCAAGTAAAAGTAAAAGTCACCTAGTAAAATATTACTTGAG
>NC_036853.1:8188545-8202501 GCF_002910315.2 Salvelinus sp. IW2-2015
CTGAACATCTACATACAGGCCAAGTCAGAAGCAGAGCAGTAGTGGACTATTCTACACAGCCAAGTCAGAGAGCAGAGCAGTAGAGACACATCTACACCACAGCCTGTCAGCGGGCGAGCAGTAGAGACACATCTACACACAGCATTCAGGAGAGCGGAGGCGTAGTGACACAATCTACACACAGCCAGTCAGAGAGCAGAGCAGTAGAGTACACATCTACACACAGCCTGTCAGAGGGCAGAGGCAGTAGAGACACATCTACACACAGCCAGTCAGAGAGCAGAGCCGTGTAGAGACACATCTACACACAGCCTGAGCAGAGAGCAGAGCAGTAGAACACATCTACACACAGCCATCAGAGAGCAGAGCAGTAGAGACACATCTACACACAGCCTGTCAGAGGGCAGAGCAGTAGAGAACTATCATACCCGAGCAGAGAGCAGAGCAGTAGTCGGACACATCTACACACAGCCAGTCAGAGAGAGCAGTAGGCAGTAGTGACACATCTACACACAGCCTGTCAGAGAGCAGAGCAGTAGAGACACATCTACACACAGCCAGTCAGAGGGCAAGCAGTAGTGACACATCTACATACAGCCAGTCAGAGAGCAGAGCAGTAGTGGCGACATCTACATACAGCCAGTCAGAGAGCAGAGCAGTATAGCTCTCAGTCATTGTTTGTGTATGTTTAGTGTTGAGAGAAGAGGGAGAGGGAAATAGTGGCTGGCTGGCGCTACGCATCACAACCTCAAAAAGATGTAGAGATCTTAATTTGAGCCAGTTTTCCTACAGCAGGAAAAATATCCTGCCGCAACAGGAAATGTAATATATTATGTGGATTACAAATTAATATAACTTTTTTGTAGGGGTTGATACATTTTTGTAAGGGAAAATCAAGTCTGAAACCTCAAAACACTACAAGTTTGACATTTCCTGCCACGGGTGATCAAATGAAGATCAAATGTAAGATCTGTAGTGGTGGTTGGAGGCAGACCAAGAATGGACGAGAGAAAGCCAGGGGAGGGTTTTACATACACACTGACAGGCACACACAACACACACTGATGAACACACACTGACAGGCACACCACCAACCACACACTGATGAACACACACTGACAGGCACACACAACACACACTGCATGAACACACACTGACAGGCACACACAACACAACACATGAACACACACTGACAGGCCACACAACACACACTGATGAACACACACACAGGCACACACAACCACACACTGAATGACACACACTGACCACAGCAACACACACATCACACACACGACAGGCACACACAGCACACACTGATGTATTACACTTGATTAATAATTCCTCTGGGCTGTTGGGAAAGACCCTATTCATGGCTGATTCTACCATAACACTTTGGTGGGTTATGTCTGTGTGTTTAGGTTTTCTATTAGAAGTGACGCAGACATTATGCAACTTTGAGGTTTCTTCGAGGAAAGCTAAGCTTTCTTTGGTCCATGATGAGATGATTTTAAAACTTGATGAGGTCAATATCTTTTCAATCATCAAAATGATATCCTGTTATTCTGAGTGTAATTAAACACTACTTGCAATCAATCACATTATTGTCAGTGGGGGAGAGAAAAGTACCCATGTCATCATTAAAACTAAAGATACTTAATAGAATTAATCAAGTAAAAGTAAAAGTCACCTAGTAAAATATTACTTGAGCAAAAGTCTAAAAGTATTTGGTTTTAAATATACTTAAGCATCAAAAGTAAATGAACTTGCTAAAATACACTTAGGTATCAAAAGCAAAAGTATAAATCATTTCAAATTCCTTATATTAGGCAAACCAGACAGCACATGTTTTATTTGTATTTTTAGGGAGAGCAGGTGCACACTCCAACACTCACACATCATTTACAACCAAGCATTTGTGTTTAGTGGATCCTCCAGATCAGAGGCAGTAGGGATGACCAGGGGTGTTCTGTTGATAAGTGCGTGAATTGGACCATTTCCCCATCCTGCTAAGCATTCAACATGTAACGAGTCCTTTAGGTAACAAAGAAAATGTACGGAGTAAAAAGTACATTATTTCTTTATGAATGTAGTGAAGTAAAAGTAGGACTAGGGCTGAGGGCTGAGGACTGAGGCTGAGGACTGAGGACTGAGGGCTAGGCTGAGGCTGAGGGCTGAGAACAGAGGGTGAGGGCTGAGGCGGGTGGAGGGAGAGTAGAGAAGGAAAAGTCAAACAATGAGATGGACCTAGCCAGACTGCCTCTGGAGCAGCAGAGTGGAGAGAGGAGGAATGTGCCAAGGCACGGACAGACAGAGGGTGGGCCATTGGGTTCATCCACCTGCCTGCCGGGGGCACTGCACAAACCCGTCAAAACAAATGTTTCACATGACTACAACTATAATATGAGAGGACATACACACAGAAAACAGTCAAGCAAGTTGGTGCTCTGGGTATCATGCTTTTACTGCTATTTTTCAGTTCTGCTGTGTGGAATTGGTCACCATGGCAACTCTACTAGGAGTCATGCAAAACACTTTTCATATTGTACTCGGGGAGCATGCAGTGATTGGAGACACATTTGATTTGGGGGCTTTGGGTTCCTCACAATAGGCTGCTGCTGCCTGCTGCTCTGAACAGCTGTTTCACCTGAATCAGTCTGCTAATTAGGAACCTTCGGTTTCACTTTACGTTTCTGTCAGATTGCTTTGCTGTGTGACACAGGATGTAAGAGGGACAGCGAGTGTGTTTTATAAATGTGGGTTTATGTTACCAATCAGGAGATTGTGATCACAACATGCACAGACAGCAAATGGGCCAGAACTCAATCTGTGGTGGAGTGAGTCTCTCCTTTACCCTCCTGTAGGGTTAGTCTTTAGTTCAGGATCATTTCACTCTTGTCAATACCAGAGGTCTTGGAGAGCTGTGTCCTTTCACTCATGCATTATAGTAGACATGAAGCCATGAGCCAAAGTCAATGCCTATAGCAAAAACCATGGTAGAATGGAGAAAAGTATTGAACTGCACACACACAAACACACACACATACACTTTCGCTCCCTTTCTCTCTCAGCTTAAAGAGAACCAGAGACCTTTGAATGACAGGCAGCTTAATGGCTCCCATTCCAGCCATATTGTCATCCTGTGAGACTTCCCTGAGCGGAAAAACACCAGAATCGGATTATTTCCGACGCGAGTGAAAGGCTTCACACATGCTGATAGTCACAGGACGGCAGTGGCACCGCATCCGGCCCACAGGCTCCAGTCAGACCAACTAACGCTGGCACAACATGGTCCCTGGTGGGCAATGACTGGGCATTAGGCAGGCATCACGTGGTGGCACTGCCCTGCCTGGTCTCTGCCTAGTGGGACACGCCTGGTTACAGCACAGGCCTCCATAACACAGCTGCTGCCTATTGGCTATGATCCACTGAGATCCAGAGGGCTGTGTGTGTGTGTGTGTGTGTGTGTGTGTGTGTGTGTGTGTGTGTGTGTGTGTGTGTGTGCGTGTGCGTGTGCGTGTGTGCCCGCGAGCGTGCGTGCGTACGTGCATGTGTGCTCTCTCCCTTCTAGCTGGTATTAAAAATGCCTTTTTAAAACTTCCATGTTCTCCTTTGAAATCATAAACACAAGTCACAACCCACTGTTGTCACAAGTCAACTTGTTGTTGTAGAGGACAGAGGGTATAGGGTCGTTGGCATGGAAACACTGACGAAACGTTAATCAACAGACAAATATGAAACACCTTGCGTGTCACGTACACACTGGCAAGCAGCAGATTACAACTAAGAGATTAGGATACCATCAGGAGTGTTTAACGTCTCGATGGACTGTAACCAGCCATAACATACTCTGTTGAAGAAAACCCACATGAAAGAATACTACAGTTTACAATAGAATACTGCAKTAGGAACTGCGTTTTTTGGGGTATATGTACTTTACTTTACTATCTATATTTTTTTACTTTTAATTTTACTTCACTACATTCTTAAAGAAAATAATGTACCTTTTCCTCCATAAATTTTCCCTGAACCCCAAAAGTACTCGTTACATTTTGAATGCTTAGCAGGACATGAACATTTTCCAATTTACACACTTATCAAGAGAACATCCCTAATCATCCCTACATGCTTCTGATCTGACGGACTCACTAAACACAAATTCTTAGTTTGTAAATKATGTCTAAGTTTTGGAGTGAGCCTCTGGCTATCTGTAAATAAAAAAACAAGAAAATGGTGCTGTCTGGTTTGCTTAATATAAGACATTTTAAATTATTTATACTTTTACTTTTGATACTTAAGTGTATTTAAGACCAAATACTTTTAGACTTTTACTCAAGTAGTATTTTACTGGGTGACTTTTATCTTTACTAAAGTATGACAATTGGGTATTTTTTCCACCACTGGTACTTACTATAGAATGTTGTAGAATATTACAGTAAATACTACAGCATTATCCCCCCCCAAAAAAACACTGTAGTTAATACTACAGTAATGTCTGCAAAACCACTACAGTCCGCAAAAACACTACACTTTTTTAACTATAGTAAATACTAAAGTATTTAATGTGCATATGCCCTGCCCATTCCCCTTCCCATATCACAATTTGTCTACCCATAAGTGAGAAGCCTACAAGCCAAGTATAGAATATATTGTTCTCTACAGATTATAGATAAAAAGCAGAAGTGCTGAACTATCTGCTCAGACCCCAAACCTACCAACAGGCTTTGGAAAATTTGCTCTTTAAGTATTTCTCCAGTAGGTTTCCTGAAGGAGAAATCCTCCACTTCTATGTCAAAGATAATAAAACAATATAGTAAACATGTCACGTTCCTGACCTGTTTTCTGTTGTTTTGTATGTGTGTGATGGTCAGGGCGTGAGTTTTGGGTGGGCAGTCTGTTTGCTGTTTCTATGTTGGTTTTGGGTTGCCTGGTATGGCTCTTAATTAGAGGCAGGTGTTTTGCGTTTTCCTCTAATTGAGAGTCATATTAAGGTAGGTTGTTCTCACTGTTTGTTTGTGGGTGATTGTCGCTGTGTCTGTGTATTTTGCACCACACGGTACTGTCTCGTCTCATTCGTTCGGTCGTTCCTGTTTATGTGTTCCTCGTTTCATGTAAGTTCATAGTTTAGGTCTGTCTAGTTCGTTTTGTTATTTTGTTAATCATTCAAGTGTATTTCGTTTCGTGTTTTTCCGTCTTGTCAAATAAACATTATGTATTCATCACCCGCTGCGCCTTGGTCTACTCACTCACCGAGGGACGGCCGTTACAGATTCACCCACCAAACCAGATCAAGCAGCGGGTTAATGGACAGCAACGACAGCGCCGAAGCAGGATTTATGGTCTTGGGAGCAAGTATTCAACGGAGAAGGACCCTGGGCTAAGGTGGGAGAGAATCGCCGCTCTCGGAGGAGAAGGAGGCAGCCACAGACCAGGAGCGCTGGTATGAGGAGGCAGCGCGGCGACGCGGTTGGGAGCCCGAGAGTCAGACCCAAAAATTTATTGGGGGGGGAACACGAGGAGTGTGGCAAAGCCGGGTAGGTACCTGAGCCAACTCCCCGTGCTTACCGTGGAGTGAGAGGCGTCGTACTGGTCAGACACCGTGTTATGCGGTAAAGCGCACGGTGTCCCCAGTACGCGTGCTTAGCCCAGTGCGGGCTATTCCACCTTGCCGCACTGGGAGGGCTAGGTTGGGCATCGAGCCAGATGTCATGAAGCCGCGCAACGTATCTGGTCTCCAGTACGTCTCCTCGGGCCGGCATACATGGCACCAGCCTTACGAATGGTGTCCCGGTTCGCCAGCATAGCCCAGTGCGGGCTATTCCACCTCGCCGCACTGGCAGGGCTACGGGCACCATTCAACCTGGTAAGGTTGGGCAGGCTCGGTGCTCAGAGCCGTGTCCTCCTTCACGGTCCGGTATACCCGGTGCCACCTCCAAGTACCAGTCCACCGGTGGCAGCCCCCGCACCAGGCTGTCTCTCCGGGTTCTCTCTCCAGCTGCTCCACCTGTCCAGCGCTGTCAGAGCTTTCCTCCTCTCTAGCGCAGCCAGTGCCTATACCACGCACCAGGCCTACTGTGCGCCTCAGCAGGGCAGAGTCGGCCGTCTGCCCAACGCCTGCTGCACTGCCTGTCTGCCCAGCGCGTCTGAGCCATCTGTCTGCCCAGCGGCGCCTGAACTGCCGTCTGCCCAGCGGCGCTGAACTGCCCGTCTGCCCACGGCGCCTGAACTGCCCGTCTGCCCAGCGGCGCCTGAACTGCCCCGTCTGCCCAGCGGCGCGCTGAACTGCCCGTCTGCCAGCGGCGCCTGAACTGCCCGTCTGCCCGCGCGCCTGAACTGCCGTCTGCCCAGCGGCGCCTGAACTGCCCGTCTGCCAGCGGCCTGACTGCCCGTGCCAACGGCGCTGAACTCCCGTCTGCCATGAGCCTGCAAAGCTGCCCGTCTGCCATGAGCCTGCAAAGCCGCCCGTCTGCCAAGAGCCTACGAGCCTTCCGCAAGACGATAGCCAGAGCCTCCGCCAGACCGGATCAGCCAGAGCCTTCCGCAGACCGGATCAGCCAGAGCCTTCCGCCAGACCGATCAGCCAGAGCCTTCCGCCAGACCGGATCAGCCAGAGCCTTCCGCCAGACCGGTATCAGCCAGAGCCTTCCGCCAGACCGGATCAGCCAGAGCCTTCCGCCAGACCGGATCAGCCAGAGCCTTCCGCCAGACCGGATCAGCCAGAGCCGTCCAGCCAGAACCTGCAGAGCGTCCGCAGGACCTGCACAGAGCCGTCCAGCCAGGACCTGCCAGAGCCGTCAGCCAGGACTGCCAGAGCCGTCCAGCAGACCTGCCAGAGCCGTCCAGCCAGGACCTGCCAGAGCCGTCCAGCAGGACCTGCCAGAGCCGTTTCAGTCAGGATCTGCCAGAGCCGTTCAGCCAGGACCTGCCAGAGTCCCTCAGCCAGGACCTGCCAGAGTCCTCAGCCAGGACCTGCCAGATCCTCAGCCAGGACCTGCCAGAGTCCCTCACCAGGACCTGCCAGAGTCCCTCAGCCAGGACCTGCCAGAGTCCCTCAGCCAAGGACTGCCAGAGTCCCTAGCCCGGTGCTGCCCCTTATCCCGGTGCTGGCCTTATCGGTGCTGCCCCTTCATTTAGGTGGTTTTAGTTGGAGGGTGGTCATTGGGAGGGGGATACAGAAGCGGGGAGTGACTATGGTGGTGTGGGGACGCGTCCGGAGCCTGAGCCACCACCGTGGTCAGATGCCACCCAGACCCTCCCTGGACTTTGTGCTGGCGCGCCCGGCGTTCGCACCTTGAGGGGGGGTTCTGTCACGTTCCTGACCTGTTTTCTGTTGTTTTGTATGTGTGTGATGGTCAGGGCGTGAGTTTTGGGTGGGCAGTCTGTTTGCTGTTTCTATGTTGGTTTTGGGTTGCCTGGTATGGCTCTTAATTAGAGGCAGGTGTTTGCGTTTTCCTCTAATTGAGAGTCATATTAGGTAGGTTGTTCTCACTGTTTGTTTTGTGGTGATTGTCGCTGTGTCTGTGTATTTTGCACCACACGGTACTGTCTCGTCTCATTCGTTCGGTCGTTCCTGTTTATGTGTTCCTCGTTTCATGTAAGTTCATAGTTTGGTCTGTCTAGTTCGTTTTGTTATTTTGTAATCATTCAAGTGTATTTCGTTTCGTGTTTTTCCGTCTTGTCAAATAAACATTATGTATTCATCACCGCTGCGCCTTGGTCTACTCACTCACCGAGGGACGGCCGTTACAAAACACTACATTAATGTCTGCAAAACTCTACAGTAAATACTACAGTATACTACTGTCCACAAATACACCACAGTATACTACAGTCCACAAAACCTACAGTAAATATACCAGTATAACCAATCTGGAAAACACTACATTAATTTAATAGTATAATACTATAGTTTTCTTTGACTACAGTATTTATAAACTCAGCAAAAAAAGAATCGTCCTCTCACTGTCAACTGCGTTTATTTTCAGCAACCTTAACATGTGTAAATATTTGTATGAACATAACAAGATTCAACAACTGAGACATAAACTGAACAAGTTCCACAGACATGTGACTAACAGAAATGGAATAATGTGTCCCTGAACAAAGGGGGGGTCAAAATCAAAGTAACAGTCAGTATCTGGTGTGGGCACCACTGCATATAATCTGCAGTGCATCTCCTCCTCATGGACTGCCAGATTTGCCAGTTCTTGCTGTGAGATGGATCCCTCTTTCACCAAGGCACCTGCAAGTTCCCGGACATTTCTGGGGGGAATGGCCCTAGCCCTCACCCTCCAATCCAACGGTTCAGACGTGCCCAATGGGATTGAGATCCGGGCTCTTCGCTGGCCTGGAGCAGAACACTGACATTCCTGTCTTGCAGGGAATCACGCACAGACACAAGCAGTATGGCTGGTGGCATTGTCATGCTGGAGGGTCATGTCAGGATGAGCCTGCAGGAAGTGTCCACATGAGGGAGGAGGATGTCTTCCCTGTAACGCACAGCGTTGCGATTACCTGCACGACAACAAGTCAGTCCAATGATGCTGTGACACACCGCCCAGACCCTCCACTTCCAAATCGATCCCGCTCAAGAGTACAGGCCTTGGTGTAACGCTCATTCCTTCGACGATAAACGCAAATCCGACCATCACCCCTGGTGAGACAACACACGACTCATCAGTGAAGAGCACTTTTTGCCAGTCCTGTCTGGTCCAGCGACGGTGGGTTTGTGCCCATAGGCTACGTTGTTGCGCGGTGATGTCTGGTGAGGACTGCCTTACAACAGGCCTACAAGCCCTCAGTCCAGCCTCTCTCAGCTCTTGGCAGATAGTCTGAGCACTGATGGAGGGATTGTGAGTTCCTGGTGTAACTCGGGCAGTTGTGTTGCCATCCTGTACCTGTTCTGCAGGTGTGATGTGTGGATGTACCGATCCTGTGCAGGTGTTGTACACGTGGTCTGCCACTGAGAGGACGATCAGCTGTCCATCCTGTCTCCCTGTAGGCTGTCTTAGGAGTCTCATAGTACGGATATTGCAATGTATTGCCCTGGCCATCTGCAGTCCTCATGCCTCCTTGCAGCATGTCTAAGGAACGTTCATGCAGGTGAGCAAGGACCCTGGGCATCTTTCTTTTGGTGTTTTTCAGAGTCAGTAGAAAGGCCTCTTTTATTGTCCTAAGTTTTCATAACTGTGACCTTAATTGCCTACCATCTGTAAGCTGTTAGTGTCTTAACGACCGTTCCACAGGTGCATGTTCATTAATTGTTTATGGTTCATTGAACAAGCATGGGAAACAGTGTTTAAACCTTAATCCATTATGCACGCAAACACACAACCACTCGCGCACAAAGTTATCTAATGACACACACATGAACGCACACACACATGCACATACACACACATACAAAGATCACAAATCCACACACACACACACACATACAAAGAACAGGGAAGGATAAACCTGTTTTTACCTTGTCCTCCAGGCGGACCAGTCTGGCTCCCACAGTGTAGTATTCTTTATCTACACCTTTCTCTGAAAAACAACACACACATTTCCCTTCATTCAAACACTGGTCTCACTATTGTGGTGTGTGGTACAATCTCAATCATCATTGGTGGGGGCAACACAAGGCATGCAAAAGATCCTGATCTATTCCTATAGGGTCAATAGTGAGACTTGCTGTAACTTAATTCTCTGAGGTCATTGCTGGTATCAGATGTCACAAGGCCTAGGGGAAGTTAGATAGCAGGAGTGGAGACTAAAGTGGGTCCGTTCAACCATTGTTTCTCTACTACAAGCCAATTTACATCTAACTGCCATGAGACAAGACCAATAGCCTATTGTACCCAACAGCCCAGGGTACTCATTCATTTGACTAATTGAATCATCTTAAATTACACCCTATTAGTCTGAGGCCTGCACCCAACCCTAACCTGCAAATATAGAAAATGCACTATGGACTACAGTCAAAGATGGAAGAACAATGTTTTGACAACGGGTGCAGGATTTTTGGGGGCCTGATTTAGATATGTTTCTGCTTATAATTTTTGACATCTTGGTAGGCTATTTGTTAGTCAGCTTGTCTATAATTAGATGCATGCAGCTTCTCTTCTGTCATTATGTTGCCCTAGAATACTAAATAAACCCTCAACAGAATAATGTCATAGATCGATAAAATGAATGCTTCAATCTAGTTACATCTGTATATTTGTCTCTGTCATCTCTCATTTAGGGACTGGGGAGAAAATACAATAACGCAACAACAACAAAAAAACAGGAAAGATTTTCTGTGCAAAATGTACAAATGACATCAGTTTGACGGGTTATAAGGAAAAAGAAAGCTGTGAAAATGACCCAACCCCAAAAAGTTTCTGATATGATTTCAGTTCAGGTTCATTTTATGTGGTTGAAATACTATCAGCTTTTATGATGCTTGTATGATGAAGACAGCACCTGTACAGATTCCATCTTACTGAGCATTGCATTCATTCAAGATGCAGAAATAAATAAATCACATTTCTCCACTCCTGTTCCCAAGTCCAAATGTTGCCTACATATGGTGTATCATTTTACTGCAAGAAATGCTTAATTCTGCAGGAGTTGTGAGAGGTTATGTGAGAGGTTATAGACCTACAGTCATTGTCCAGATTTCAGTTTCCATTTAACCCATCTAAACAGGCTACAGTTCACTTGACATGCCATAGACCTATTTAAAGTCCCGTCTTGTGACTGTCGAATTTTTATAGCGCCTCACAATCACCGCACAGAGCATAGCCCGCACTCTTCTCATCCTCTTTTACCACTTAACCAAATCTTTCCCAAACATGATTTTTTCTGGCCCTCCCTTCCCTTTATTTTCAACTCTCCTTTCACAGCTTTTATATTATTGAATTAAACTTATAGAATTCCCTTTTTGCCCCCGTGGATTGACACTTTTTCTGCCAGTTTCCAAAAGCATTACTTGGTGATTGGCTGTGTAGGCTATTTGGCGTGTGTACAGTTAAGTCCTAAAGTTTAGGCTGGTGCACTAATACCAGACAGACTAAAATAATGAAAGAAAAACATCAATGTAGCTTATATCAATTGCACAAGAACTTTCCATTCATGGATTTTGCAAGGTATTTTATAAATCTTTATTCAATCCGCCCGCCATCCACATACCCTTCAGCCACAATATTTAATGACCCTAAACCCATCCATGTCTAGGGTGGGCATTCTAGTTTCTTTATTTCTATGTTTTGTATTTCTATGTTTTGGCCGGGTATGGTTCTCAATCAGGGACAGCTGTCTATCGTTGTCTCTGGCTGGGAATCATACTTAGGCAGCCTTTTTTCCTTTGGTGTTTGTGGGTAGTTTACTTTGTTAGTGGCACTTTTGCCCTAGTAAGCTTCACGGTCGTTTTGTKGTTTATTGTTTTGTTGGCGACATTTAAAAATAAAAATAAAATGTACGCTAACCACGCTGCACCTTGGTCCGGTCATTTCCACCTAGACGACGGCCGTGACTATCCACCCACCCTTCAGCCACAATGACCCTAAACCCATCTACCCACCCTTCAGCCACACAATATGTAATGACCCTAACCCCATCTACCCACCCTTCAGTCTCGACACACCACGGCACTGAGTTTGAAGGTAGGCCTTGACGGTAGGCTTTGAATAACTTCCACACAGGTACACCTCCAATGGACTCAAATGATGTCAATTTGCCTAACAGAAGCTTCTAAAGCCATGACATCATTTTTCTGGAATTTTCCAAAGCTGTTTAAAGGCACAGTCAACTTGTAGTGTTGTAACTTGCCTCACTGGAATTGTGAGATCAGGTGAATTATAAGTGAAATAATCTGTCTGTAAACAATTGTTGGAAAAATTACTTGTGTCATGCACAAAGTAGATGTCCTAACCGACTTCCCAAAAACTATAGTTGTGAACAAGACATTTGTGGAATGGTTAAAAAAACAAGATTAATGTCTCAAACCTTAGTGTATATGTAAACTTCCGACTTCAACTGTCTCTCTCTTCTACTTCTCTCTCTCTCTCTCCTCTCTCTCTCTCACTTTCTCTCACTCTCTCTCTCTCTCTCTGTCTCGCTCTATCTTTCCGTCTTCCTCTCTCTCTTCCGTCTTCCTCTTTCTCTCTCTCTTTCTTTCACTCTCTTGCTTTATCTATATTCTTTTCCTCCACTTTCTCTGTCACAGACATGAAACACTAACCAATGCTGCAAAGCTTTTGCCAAAGTTTTCCTATAGTGTCTGTCTTGTGCTCCTTCTTGTCCCAGACTGGACCATACGTTGGGGAAACCAGGAATATCTTCACAGGTAAAACCCACTTGAGGATACTCATATGAACTCTTGTCACTCCTCACTGTGCCCCCTAATGTTATATACATCTCACAAACAGAGACAACCAGGCACCATGATAAGGCTGAACTAGACTAGATAAATATTCTGCCAAGAGATCCCCAGTGTGTTTAGTTCGTGTACACTAGTAGTGTTATAGATAATATACATAGTTTGTGAGTGTGTATGTTTGGATATGTGTGTTTGGGTACACACACACACACTAGTATTGTATGCCACAACGCTGCCAACCCGTCTCCCTTCTCCCCCTTCCCTACGCCTCCTCCCATCTTCTCTCCTCCTCTGCGTACCCCACCCTCCCTCCTCCTCTCTTCTTTCTTCCCTCCTCCTTCCTCCTTTCTCTTGCCTTCTTTCATCCTCCTCCTCCCCCTGCTCGGTGTACCAATACTTCCTCCTCTTCTCCATTCTCTCTTTCCCACCTCCTGCCTCCTCTTCCTTACTCCTCTCCTCCCTCCCTCCCTCTCCAACTCCTCACTGGAGCTACTATGTTATGTCTTGGCTGACACCAGGAAGCTAACGTGGGGCATAACGGTTAAACACGTTTCTTGATCTTGGCCCTGGTATGCGATATGAAACCAGTGAGAGCTTAGCGCACTTCACGGTGTTCCATACCCACACACACACACACACACACACACCACACCACACAACCACAAACAGCACACACACCAACACACACCACACACACACACAACACAACACACACAACCACCACACACACACACACATCCACACACACAACACACACACACACACACACACACACCACCACACACAACGACCACACTCCAACGTCCACTTTACAACCAAACCAGCCATCAGTATAAACTAGCGCAGTGCACCTGCCCAAACACACAGCCCACTTCCCCCAAGTCCAAGCCTTAGACTGAGTTCCTGCTGGCCTAGGATGGAGCCCATTACACTGATCTACTGCTGTTATGTTTATAGGAACTCACTGCATGACTAAGACCTTATTTGCGTTAGGGCCCTATAGTAAGGAAGTGGGGGATGTGTGTTGTGTGTTGTGGTGTGTGTGTGTGTGTGTTGTGTGTGGTGTGTGTGTGTGTGTGTGTGTGTGTGTGTGTGTGTGGTGTGTGTGTGTGTGTGTGTTGTGTGTGTGTGTGTGGTGTGTGTGAGCGGGGTGGTAGTGTACTCTGTGTTTCTTTACATGGGTGTAATGATGAAACCTGCAGTCCCCACGGGTTAATACCGCGGGGCGGACGGGTTTAGGGTCATTACATATTGTGTGGCTGAAGGGTGGGTAGATGGGGTTAGGCGTTCATTACATATTGTGTGGCTGAAGGGTGGGTAGATGGGTTAGGGTCATATCATATTGTGTGGCTGAAAGGGTGGGTGAGTGAGGGGCTATATGAGGGATCATTACAATTGGGGTGGCTGGAAGGGGGGTAGATGGGGCTTAGGTCATTACACCCATTGTAAGTCTGGACATGCAACGGGTGGAGTACATTGGGAACGATTGAGAGTTAGGATGCCAATTATATAGCAGTATATGACTCCTGTGTGGAGACTGAAAGGCCGTGGAGTCACGCATGGGGTTAGGGTTCACCTCATAACCATAATCTCACGTGAAGGCTGTAAAC
>NC_036853.1:8204374-8222272 GCF_002910315.2 Salvelinus sp. IW2-2015
GGGTCAGAAGTTTACATACACTCAATTAGTATTTGGTAGCATTGCCTTTAAATTGTTTAACTTGGGTCAAACGTTTCGGGTAGCCTTCCACAAGCTTCCCACAATAAGTTGGGTGAATTTCTCTTGAAAGAGTTGTGTAACTGAGTCAGGTTTGTAGGCCTCCTTGCTTGCACAGGCTTTTTCAGTTCTGCCCACACATTTCTATAGGATTGAGGTCAGGGCTTTGTGATGGCCACTCCAATACCTTGACTTTGTTGTAGGTCATTATCCATTTGGAAGACCCATTTGTGACCAAGCTTTAACTTCCTGACTGATGTCTTGAGCTGTTGCTTCAATATATCCACATAATTTTCCTTTCTCATGATGCTATCTATTTTGTGAAGTGCACCAGTCCATCCTGCAGCAAAGCACCCCCACAACATGATGCTGCCAACCCCATGCACGGTGGGATGGTGTTCTAAGCTTGCAAAGCCACCCCCTTTTTCCCAAACATAGCAATGTCATTATGGCAAAACAGTTCTATTTTTGTTTAATCAGACCAGAGGACAAGTCTCCAAAAAATGATGATCTTTGTCCCCATGTGCAGTTGCAAAACGTTGTCTGGCTTTTTATGGCGGTTTTGGAGAGCAGTGGCTTCTTCCTTGCTGAGGACTCGTTTTACTGTTGGATATAGATACTTTTGTACCTGTTTCCTCCAGCATCCTCACAAGTTCCTTTGCTGCTGTTCTGGGATTGATTTGCACTTTTCGCACCAAAGTATGTTTATCTCTAGGAGAACGCGTCTCATTCCTGAGCGGTATGATGCTGCTTGTGTCCCATTGTTTTTATGCTATTGTTGTACAGATGAACGGTGGTACCTTCAGGCGTTTGGAATTCCCTTTGATTTCCCATGATGTCAAGCAAAGAGGCACTGAGTTTGAAGGTAGGCCTTGACGGTAGGCTTTGAAACTTCCACAGGTACACCTCCAATGGACTCAAATGATGTCAATTGCCTAACAGAAGCTTCTAAAGCCATGACATCATTTTCTGGAATTTTCCAAGCTGTTTAAAGGCACAGTCAACTTAGTGTATGTAAACTTCTGACCCACTGGAATTGTGATACAGTGGAATTATAAGTGAAATAATCTGTCTGTAAACAATTGTTGGAAAATTACTTGTGTCATGCACAAAGTAGATGTCCTAACCGACTTCCCAAAAACTATAGTTTGTGAACAAGACATTTGTGGAATGGTTGAAAAAACAAGATTAATGTCTCCAACCTTAGTGTATGTAAACTTCCGACTTCAACGTGTCTCTCTCTCTCTCTTCTCTCTCTCTCTCTCCTCTCTCTCTCTCACTCTCTCTCTCTCTCTCTGTCTCGCTCTATCTTTCCGTCTTCCTCTCTCTCTTTCCTCTTCCTCTTTCTCTCTCTCTTTCTTTCACTCTCTTGCTTTATCTATATTTCTTTTCCTTCCACTTTTCTGTCACAGACATGAAACACTAAACCAATGCTGCAAAGCTTTGTCCAAAGTTTTCCTAATGTGTCTGTCTTGTGCTCCTTCTGTCCCCAGACTGGACCATACGTTGGGGAAACCAGGAATGTTTCTGCAGTAAAACCCACTTGAGGATACTCATGAACTCTTGTCACTCCTCACTGTGCCCCCTAATGTTATATACATCTCACAAACAGAGACAACCAGAGCACCATGATAAGGCTGAATAGACTAGACTTAAATATTCTGCCAAGAGATCCCCAGTGTGTTAGTGTGTACACTAGTTGTGTATAGAGTATATACATAGTTTGTGAGTGTGTATGTTTGGATATGTGTGTTTGGGTACACACACACACACTAGTTATTGTATGCACAACGCTGCCAACCCGTCTCCCTCTCTCCTCCTCTCCTCCTCCTCACTTCTCTCCTCCTCTGCGTACCACCCTCCCTCCTCCTCTCCTTCTTTCTCCCCTCTTCCTCCTTTCTCTGCTTCTTTCCTCCTCCTCCCCCTGCTCGGTGTACACATCTTCCTCCTCTTCTCCATCTCTCTCTTTCCACCTCCGCCTCCTCCTTCCTTCTCCTCCTCCTCCCTCCCCCTCCAACTCCTCCTGGATGTTAACATGTCTTGGCTGACCCAGGAAGCTAACGGGGGAGCTAACATGGTTAAACACTTTCTGATTGGCCCGTATTGGATTAGGAATCCAGCTGAGAAGCTTAGCGCACTTTCACGGTTTCTCCACACACACACACACACACACACACACACACACACACACACACACACACACAACACACACACACCACACACACACACACACACACACACAGACAAACCCCCAACCACACACACACACACCACACACACACACACACACACACACACACACACACACACACACACACACACACACTACACGACACACTCCACGTCCATTACAACCAAACCAGCCATACAGTATAAACAGCGCAGTCAGGCCGCCAAACACACAGCCCACTTCCCCCAAGTCCAAAGCCTTAGACTGAGTCTGCCCTGGGCCTAGGATGGAGCCCCATTACACTGATCTACTGCTGTTATGTTTATAGGAACTCACTGCATGACTAAGACCTATTTGCGTTAGGGCCCCTTAGTAAGGAATGGGGGGATGTGAGTGGTGTGGTGTGTGTTGTGGGTGTTGTGTGTTTGTGTGTGTGTGTGTGTGTGTGTGTGTGTGTGTGTGTGTGTGTGTGTGTGTGTGTGTGTGTGTGTGTGTGTGTGTGTGTGTGTGACGGGGTGTAGTGTACTCGTGTTTCTTACATGGGGTGTAATGATGAACCTGCAGTCTCCCACGGTATAATCCGCGGGCGGACGGGTTTAGGGAGCGTCATTACATATTGTGTGGCTGAAGGGTGCGGTAAGATGGGGTTAGGGGTCATTACATTTGATTGTGTGCTGAAGGGTGGGTAGATGGGTTAGGGTCATTACATATTGTGTGGCTGAAAGGGTGGGTAGATGGTTTAGGGTCATTACATATTGTGTGGCTGAAGGGGGGGTAGATGGGTTAGGGTCATTACATATTGTGTGCTGAAGGGTGGGTAGAACTGGGAATGTGATGAAAGAAATAAAAGCTGAAATAAATCATTCTCTCTACTATTATTCTGACATTTCACATTCTTAAAATAAAGTGGTGATACTAACTGACCTAAGACAGGGATTTTTTACTAGGATTAAATGTCAGGAATTGTGAAAAACTGAGTTTAAATGCATTTGGCTAAGGTGTATGTAAACTTCCGACTTCAACTGTATGATTATTTACATACAAGTTAGAATCACATTTGGGTATGTCTCTCAGTTTTCTCCTATCACAGCCATTCAACTCTTCAACTGTTTTAAAGTCGCCATTGGCCTAATGGTGAAATCCCTGAGCGGTTTCCTTCCTCTCCGGCAACTAAGTTAGGAAGGATGCCTGTATCTTTGTAGTGACTGGGTGTATTGATACACCATCCAAAGTGTAACTAATAACTTCACCATGCTCAAAGGGATATTCAATGTATTTTTTTTAACCCATCTACCAATAGGTGCCTTTATATGGCACTGGAAAATCTCCCTGGTCTTTGTGGTTGAATCTGTGTTTGAAATTCACTGCTCAACTGAGGGACCTTACAGATAATTGTATATGTGGGGTACGTAGATGAGGTAGTCATTCAAAAATCATTGTAAATACTATTATTGCACACAGAGTGAGTCCATGCAACTTATGTGACTTGTTAAGCAAATCTCTACTCCTGAATTTATGTAGGCTTGCCATAACAAATGGGTTGAATAATTATTGACAAAAGTTCAGATATTCATTTTTTATTTATTTGTAAACATTTCTAAAAACATAATTCCGCTTTGACATTATGGGTTATTGTGTGTAGGTCAGTAACACAAAATCTCAATTGAATCCATATTGAATACATGTGGAAAAAAGTCAAGGGGTGTGAATACTTTCTGAAGGCACTGTATCCACTCTATAACAAGAAGTATGTATATATTCCTGCTTATCACGCCTACACTGACACTTGTTTACTGTTATTATTATTTCTCCTGCAACCAGTCACTTTCTTCTAATCCCCCTCCTACATGTACTGTACATATCTACCTCAAACTACTCCAGTACCCCTGCACATTGTACATTTGGTATTGGCACTGACCCTGTATTTATTGTGTTTTCTTTATTATATCTATATATTTTGTATTAGTTATACTATTTTGATATTGATTACTACACTGTTGGGTTTTAGGTTTTATTTATTCACAACAAAGAAAAGAAGTGAAAGACAGTACAGATAAAAAAATGTGTAAAAACGCTGGCAAGTTAAGCATTTCACTGTACTTGTGCATGTGACAATACCAACTTGAGAGTGTAATGCTTATTTTTCTTCTTCTTTTTTTCCAGGGAGTGAATACCTTTAATAATTAAATGAACAAAACAAGAAACACAAACAGCGCACCGACATGAAACAGCAACAATGACAACTGGGGAAGAAATCAAAGGGAGTGACATATAAAGGGCAGGTAATCAAGGAGGTGATGAGTCCAGGTGAGTGTCATTATGCGCGTAACTCTAGTGACAGGTGTGCGCCCTAACGAGCAGACTGGCGACCTAGAGCGCCGGAGAGAGAGCATATGTGACACTACCCCCTCCCTAGCGTGTTCGGCTCCAGCCACAGGGCACCAATCTCGGATCCAGAAGCGAACCGGTCGCCTCCGCTGAGGCGCAGAAACCTATGAACTGAACCAGCTGAGGCGTGAAGACCTGATGAGCCAGCTGAGGCTTGCCAGGTAGCTCCGGCTCCAACACCCGGACCCGACATCACCCCAACACAAAAAAACACTCCCTGATGCTTCCCTTTGTTGAGTCGTCATTCTGTAACGATGTTGCTGTTTCATGTCGGTGCGCTGTTTGTGTTTCTTGTTTTGTTCATTATTTATTAAATGTATTCACTCCCTGAACATTGCTTCCCGACTTTCAGCGTACATCATTACAGAGAGAGCGCGAGTGACTGCAAGAGACGAGAGAGAGAGAGAGAGAGAGAGAGAGAGAGAGAGAGAGAGAGAGAGAGAGAGAGAGAGAGAGAGAGAGAGAGAGAGAGAGAGAGAGAGAGAGAGAGAGAGAAAATAAAAAGTAGAGAGTGAGTCAGTGGCCCACCCTCTGTAGCTCCTTAATGCGGACCATCATGGTGAGGTGTCCCTGGTGTACTGCTCCATCACGTCCCTCACGTCATACGGTTTCCTCGCTTGCTGTGGAGTATGAATATTGTATGTAGTAACACACACAACACACACAGCACATTTCACCCATGGAATCCATAGGAAATCCCTAGGCCAACACGGTGCTTTGTTATTGACGATGAGAAGCCAAGGGAAGATGCTCGTTCAGTGGGCTTTCACTTGTTGTTTGCGATAGGATGATGCTATCTTCTGACTAAGTCTGCATCTCCCATTAAAATGATAGGGCCCTGTGATGCCCTAGTTTATTTTAAGAAGAAGCTAATCACCTACGAATAATTAATAAATGAGAAGATGTTGAACGTGAAGAACTGAAGCAATGGCCTGGGTTTGTTGGAAACATGTTGGAGACGACAACCACAGTCAGATCATAAATAGAGTTGTTGATGACTAAAGGCCATGCGAGGCCATTCTGTGTATGTCTTAGTCTTCCGCAGCTGTGCAGTGAGAGACTCTAGCCACAGAGCACTGAGATGAAGTTCCCATATACTGAGCTGAACTGACAAAACGCAGACACAATGTGCAGTGCAAGTTGCAGTCTCAAACTACACACGTACATTGTTAACGCACGCACACAGCGTACATGCGCATGCACGCACGCACGCATACACAAAACACATACGCATGCACGCCCCGCACCCAACACACACACACACACACACACACACACCACACACACACACACACCACACACACACACACACACACACACCACCACACACACACAACCACACCACACCTACAACACACACACACACACACACAACAACACACACATCTTCTGCAGCTGCACAACAGCCCTTGGGCTACACACTCCCCCCCTGAGTAACCACAACACTCTCCAGAGCTATCTCTTTATTCCCTCCTCTCCCCACTCCCTTCCTCCACCCCTTCTCCCCCATCTCCTTCACTCATCCTCCTCCACCAGTCTCCTCTTCACACCCCCCCCAGTCCCTCTCCACCCCCAACACTCTACTCCTACTCCCCCCCCACTCCCCTCCATCTCACTCCTCCTCCCCCACTCCCCTCCTCCACCGTCTTTTACCTGAAATTTCTGTCTGGCCACAAAATACTTCATCTCCGGAGTACTTTGATTGCAGAATTTTGGGCGTGAGACAACCTGGAGACAGACAGACAAACAAAGTTCAATTGTTGCACTGCAGAGAAGAGAGCTAGCAAGTAAGCATTTTATTGTACCTTGTTCAAGATGCTGTATCCTGTGCATACACTGTAGATTTGTGGGAGAATTCAAATTGACAAAAATTCATAAACATATACTTAATAAAATGCAATCGTGTATGATGAATTGTTAATTCAATTTTACCAAAATAGTTAGGAATAAATCCATCTCAATATGTTGTTTAAAATGTATATTTTATGAGGATAATCAGAGAGGAATGTTTATTAATTTACTAAATTTTTATAATATTTTAAGGTCTTGCAACAACTTGCCACCTGGCTCTGTTTTTAGAGGATTGGTAATTCAACATTTGCAGACTTTGATTCTTTACACAATGTTGTATACATGTTTGGAGAAAGATAATTATATGTCTTACCCTGGAAGTTGCATCTACTCAATAATATTGTGTAAATTGTTGCCTTAACTTTTTTAAAGTAGAATAAACACCTGTGTATGACAAATCAATTTGATGTAATTTGTTCCAGCACACCAAGGGTTAAGCCTGCAATGTTTCCCCGTCTCAGTTGTATTCCTTATCAATGCAACCCGACTTGTTTTCTGCTCTGAAAACAGAACATTTGTACTTGCATGCTTCCACCATTCTAATTGGCTTGTAGACCTACTACATTCCTACCAATGCAATGGCAAAACACATGTCCCTGAGGGCTAGGAGAGTCCCCCTCCCTCCCTACCACACACACATCACACGCACACACACACACACACACACACACACACACACACACACACACACACACACACACACACACACACACACACACACACACACACACACACACACACACACACACACACACCACACACACACACACACAACACCACACACACACACACACAAACCACACGATCCACCCTCGAACTAAACAGGTTTATCATACAACTCATGGCTGTTGAACTCTGATGCACTTGTAATAAACAGTGTTCCTCTGTGAATTTCACCATATTAATAAAAACTGTGAATTAGTGTCCCTCTGTGAGTCTGGGGAGAACAAAACACAGCTTGTGTAATCTGAGTCACACACACACAAACACACACACACGCACACGCACACGCAAAACACACACACACTCGCTCAACTCGCCTCATCTGTGTCAACAACCACCGCCAYTAAACTAAACACCATAACAGCACACACTGTATATTAGCTATACAGGCACAGACACACGTCTTCCATCACACAAGGGTTCTGCACGATGTGTTGGTGTTCGCTTGGTTTCCCTGTTTAAGCTGAAAAGCATTACAAGAGGCACACAGAATTGGTTTAAAAACAAAAAGATGTTGTTGTGAACCAAATGTGATGGTTGGGATGAAAGGGCAATACTTGGGCGGGTGTTTATGTGCGGTTCTACTGCTGACCACTTACAGGGTTCATGGGGGTCATGGCTAGGGGACGACTACAGAGCAGTAGAGGAAGTGGGGACCTGCTAGCTAAATCTGCAAATAGGCCCTTGGAGTCTATTCTAAAACCTGTCTGTGTAACGTTCGTTGTTGGAAGGATTGGACCAAGGTGTAGCGTGGAAGGCGTTCATCATGTTTATTAATGTGAACCAGCAACAAAACAATAAAGAGGAACAAAACAAACGTGCAGCTTTGTAGTGCAAAAGGCTACAATACAAAAACAAGATCCCACACACAACAGGTGGAAAAGGCTGCCTAAATATGATCCCCAATCAGAGACAACGATAGACAGCTGCCTCTGATTAGGAACCATACTAGGCCAACCTAGAATCGAAAAACTAGAATGCCCACCCTAGTCACACCCTGACCTAACCAAATAGAGAAATAAAAGGATCTCTAAGGTCAGGGCGTGACAGTCTGATTATTTTGGTCCATGTATAGAATGTGCCCTTTCCTTTTACAGTTTATCATTTATGTGGTGGTTTCATATTTCTGGACTGTTATTATAATCTCGTACTATGTTGTCTCTGTACTGTAGGTACTGTGTGCTAGAACTGTAGCGTGACTGTGAGTAATGCTCATTCAGTGCAAACCCATGTTCATGTTATTTCCAGCCGAGTATCTCTGTCTGTTGCTTCTCTATGACACTAGCTTTGCTGACAGATCAAAGAGAAAGCAATCAATTGAATGTGGATGTTTTTTTCTATCTTAAGAACGAGAACTGAAATATCTGCTTTTACTTCATGCGTGTTTTAAACCATGTGACCCTTCGCCTTCGGCCGTATCTTTCACATGAAAGGGGTCGGTAAGCCGCAGGATGCCGTTTGGAGTGTTTCTTGAGAGATGCCGGATTAACGCTGAGCAATGCCACCGGATTCTTTAACAATCGACAACATTCTTAAGGAATTCGGAGAGGGGACACACATGGTAAAATACCACAGATATGAGTGATGGGCACAGGAACAAACGAGAGACAGAAGACGGAAGTTGCATCCATCCAGAGATAACGGCAAAACACAGTCTGTAGAGTCACAAAGTCTGGGGGTTTAAAAGAATGTGGTCCCAAATCCCCAAAACATCCTCCCATAACTAGAGCGCTAGAGAGAGAAAATGCGTGTGTGTGTGTGAGTGTGTGTGTCTGTCTGTGTGTTGTTGTTTTTTTACATGTGTGTGTGTGTGTGTCAGTCACCCCACACCTGTCTCTTATACACATCTAGATGTGTATAATGAGTGAGTGAGAGTGTGAGTGAGTGAGTGAGTGAGTGAGTGAGTGAGTGAGTGAGTGAGTGTGTGAGTGAGTGAGTGAATGAATGAGTGAGTGAGTGAGTGAGTGAGTGAGTGTGTGTGTGTGTGGTGTGGCACACTTTGCCGGGCTCTGAGTGTGACTGTGGTGAGAGATAAGGTCTTCTCCTCTGAAGTACTCCACAGCAAATTAATCACTCCATTCTGAAGGAAGCAGGCAGCAGCCCTTTGTAGGGGAAAGGAAGGGGTTGGGGGGGATGTATGGGCAGGGGCGCACTTAGTGATTTGGAGGCCCCAGGCAGAGGCCAGTCTCAGGCCCCCTCCCCACTCATGTTTATTTAACACAATCATAGCTACTGAATGAAGAGCTGTTCAGAGCCGGCTCATTAAGTCAGGATTCCTATTTGACTCAGCCGTGCTGCCTTGCTCGTCCCACATTTCCCCATCTCCCAGCACTTCTAATGTGACTAGCCCCCATGCTTCACCCTCTTTTTCCCCTGTCCTACTACACAGTTTCTCCCTGCAGGCGGTCACTGAGTGGAGGTGCTAAAGGAGCTCCTTAAACTTGACCCCCCAAAACCATCTGGGTCAGATGGTTAAGATCCTTTCTTCTTTAAGGTTGCTGCCCCTATTATTCGCTGAGCCTCTCTCTGACCTTTATAACCTGTCTCTCCTCTCTGGGGAGGTTCCCAGTGCTTGGAAGGCAGCCACGGCACCTCCTTTATTTAAATGGGGAGATCAAGCTGATCCTAACTGTTATTATAGGCCAATTTCTATCTTGCCCTGTTTATCAAAAGTGTTGGAAAAACTGGTCAATAATAAATTGACTGGCTTTCTTGATGTCTATAGCATTCTCTCTGGTATGCAATCTGATATCCATTCAGGTTATTGATGTGTCACTGCAACCTTAAAGGTCCTAAATTATGTCACCATTGCCCTTGATTATAAGCAATGTTGTGCTACTATTTTTATTGACTTCGCTAAAGCTTTAGATATGGTAGATCATTCCATTCTTGTGGGTCGGCTAAGGAGTAYTGGTGTCTCTGAGGGGTCTTTGGCCTGGTTTGCTAACTACCTCTCTCAAAGAGTACAGTGTACTGGATCGAGCTGRAAAAAAAACACTCAAACTGGACAGTTTAATCTCCATCTCTACATTTAAAGACTCAATCAAGGACACTCTTACTGACACTTGTGGCTGCTTCCCGTAATGTATTGTTGTCTCTACCTTTTCTCCCTTTGTGCTGTTGTCTGTGCCCAACAATGTTWGTACCAGGTGTGTGCTGCTACCATGTTGTGCTACTGCCATGTTGTATTGCTACCGTGTTGTTGTCATGTGTTKCTGCCATGCTGTGTTGTTGTCTTAAGTCTCTCTTTATGTAGTGTTGTGGTGTCTTTCTTGTTTTGATGTGTGTTTTGTCCTATTTTTATAGGACAAAAACAGGAGGCCTTTTTTCTCTTGGTAGGCCGCCATTGTAAATAAGAATTTGTTCTTAACTGACTTGCCTAGTTAAATAAAGGGTAAATAAAATAAATAAATGAAAGGACATTTTTGGTGAACGAAGCAGAATAAAAAGGCTCACTGAAAAGACTTGAAATGCCCTTCAGATATTTGCATCAACACAGAACTGGGGTTGGCAATATTTTTGACTCGAGGGCCATATCAGGATTTAAAAAATTCAACGGAGGGCCGCAGAGATTTTCGTCAAAAACTATTTGTGGGCCAGAAAAAGGCCTGTTATTTAAAAAAACATTCAGGGGACAGTTTATTAGGTCAATACCCCATTCACGAAAATGGTTACCTCCTACAGACAGTGAGTCATGTGGCTGTGGTTTGCTATACAAAGCAGGCAGACAGGCATCGAGGCATTCAGTTACTGTTCGGTTGAACGTTAGAATGGGCGAAATGAGTGACCTAAGCGACTTTGAGCGTGGTATGATTGTCGGTGCCAGGCGCGTCGGTTCCAGTATCTCAGAATAGACCAGCCTCCTGGGCTTTTCACGCACGACAGTGTCTAGGGTTACACAGAATGGTGCGACAACGAAAAAAACATCCAGTCAGCAGTAGTCCTGTGGGCAAAAACATGAGTCCATGGCCCCATCCTGCCTGGTGTCAATGGTACAGGCTGGCGGCGGTGGTGTAATGGTGTGGGGAATGTTTTCCTAGCAACGTTTGAATGCCACACCTTGCAGAWTCAATGCCTCAAAGAATTATGGAGGCAAAGGGGAGTCCAACCCGGAACAATCCAACATTTCTTTTTGATATTGTCGCTAAGCTAAATAAAAAGCAGCCTTCCAAAGAGAGGATGGCTTTCACTTCAGCAGCGATGAATTCATGAACTTCTTTGACGAAAACATCATGATCATTAGAAAGCAAATTACGGACTCCTTCTTGAATCTGCGTATTTCTCCAAAACTCAGTTGTCCTGAGTCTGCACAACACTGCCAGGACCTAGGATCCATGAAAACACTCAAGTTRTTTAATCYTATATCTCTTGACACATTCATGAAAAGAGTAATGGCCTCTAAACCTTCAAGCTGMATACTGGACCCTATTCCAACTAAATTACTGAAAGAGCTGCTTCCTGTGCTTGGCCATCTTATGTTGAACATAATAAATGGCTCCCTATCCACCAGATGTGTACCAAACTCACTAAAAGTGGCAGTAATAAAGCCTCTCTTGAAAAAGCCAAACCTTGACCCMKWWAATGTTAAAAAACTATTGGCCTATATCAAATCTCCTATTCCTCTCAATTTTGGTGGGGGAAAGCTGTTGCGCAACAACTCACTGTCTTCTTGAAGACAAACAAAGTATACGAAAAGCTTCAGACTAGTTTTAGACCCCATCATAGCACTGAGACTGCACTCGTGAAGGTGGTAAATTACCTTTTAAATTACCTTGACGTCACACCAAGGCTCTACATCTGTCCTCGTGCTCCTAGACCTTAGTGCTGCTTTTGACACCATCGATCATCTCATTCTTTTGGAGAGATTGGAAACCCTAATTGGTCTACACGGACAAGTTCTGGCCTGATTGTCACGTTCTGACCATAGTTCTTTTGTGTTTTCCTTGTTTTAGTGTTGGTCAGGACGTGAGGTGAGTGGGCATTCTATGTTGTGTGTCTAGGTTTCCCGTTTCTATGTTTGGCCTGATATGGTTCTCAATCAGAGGCAGGTGTTAGTCATTGTCTCTGATTGGGAACCATATTTAGGTAGCCTGTTTTGTGTTGGGTTTTGTGGGTGGTTGTCTTCTGTCTTTGTGTCTATGCACCAGATAGGACTGTTTCGGTTTTTCACATTTGTTGTTTTCGTATTTTGTAGTGTTCACGTTTATTGTCTTAATTAAAGTCATGATGAACACTAAMCACGCTGCGCTTTGGTCCGATCCCTGCTACACCTCCTCTTCAGACGAAGAGGAGGAAATCTGCCGTTACACTGATTTAGATCTTATCTGTCGGAAAGATATCAGTTTGTCTCTGTGGATGGTTTGTTTCTCGACAAATCAATTGTAAGTTTCGGTGTTCCTCAAGGTTGAGTTTTAGGACCCCTATTGTTTTCACTATATATTTTACCTCTTGGTGATGTCATTTGGAAACATAATGTTAACTTTCACTGCTATGCGGACGATACACAGSTGTACATTTGGATGAAACATGGTGAAGCCTGAAAAATTGCCCTCCCTGGAAGCCTGTGTTTCAGACATAAGGAAGTGGATGGCGGCAAATGTTTCACTTTTAAACTCAGACAAAACAGAGATTCTAGTTCTAATGTAGGTCCCAAGAAACAATGAGATCTTCTGTTGGATCTGACAATTAATCTTAATCTCAAATAAAACTGTGAAGGACCTCGGCATTACTCTGGATCCTGATCTCTCTTTTGACATCATATCAAGAATATTTCAAGGACAGMTTTTTTCCATCTTCGTAAGATTGCAAAAATCTTACATTTTGGTCMAAAAATGATGCAGAAAAGCTAATCCATGCTTTTGTCACTTCTAGATTAGACTACTGCAATGCWCTACTTTCCGGCTASCCGGATAAAGTACTAAATAAACTTCAGTTAGCGCTAAACACGGCTGCTAGAATCTTGACAAGAATCCGAAAAAATCTATCATATTACTCCAGTRCTAGCCTCTCTACCCTGGCTTCATGTTAAGGCTAGGGCTGAGTTCAAGGTTTTACTGCTAAACCTACAAAGCATTACATGGGCTTGCTCCTACCTATCTCTCCAATTTGGTCCTGTCGTACATACCTGCACGTACGCTACGGTTGCAAGATGCAGGCCTCATTATTGTCCCTAGAATTTATAAGCAAACAGCTGGAGGCAGGGCTTTCTCCTATAGAGCTCAATTTTCATAGAATGGTCTGCCTATCCATGTGAGAGATGCAGACTCTGTCTTGACCTTTTAGTMTTTATTGAAGACTCATCTCTTCAGTAGGTCCTATGATTKAGTGTAGTCTGGCCCAGGGGTGCGAAGGTGAACGGAAAGGCACTGGAGCGACGAACTACCCTTGCTGTCTCTGCCTGGCCGGTTCCCCTCTCTCCACTGGGATTCTCTGCCTCTAACCCTATTACAGGGGCTGAGTCACTGGCTTACTGGTGCTCTTCCATGCCGTCCCTAGGAGGGGTGCGTCACTTGAATGGGTTGAGTCACTGACGTGTTCTTCCTGTCTGGGTTGGCGACCCCCCTTGGGTTGTGCCGTGGGGGAGATCTTCGCATTATCAGCAACCAACACTCCTGTGTTCCAATGGCACGTTGTGTTTGCTAATCCAGGTTTATCATTTGAAAAGGCTAATTGATCATTAGAAAACCCTTTTGCAATTATGTTAGCACAGCTGAAAATGGTTGTCCTGATTACAGAAGCAATAAAACTGGCCTTCTTTAGACTAGTTGCGTATCTGGAGCATCAGCATTTGTGTGTTCGATTACAGGCTYATAATGGCCTGTAATCGAAACTTCTTCTGAAACTTCTCAGTCTATTCTTGTTCTGAGAAATGAAGGCTATTCCATGCAAGAAATTGCCATCTYGTACAACGCTGTGTACTACTCCCTTCACAGAACAGCGCAAACTGGTTCTAACCAGAATAGAAAGAGGAGTGGGAGGCCCCGGTGCACAACTGAGTAAGAGGACAAGTACATTAGAGTGTCTAGTTTGAGAAACAGACKCCTCACAAGTCCTCAACTGACAGATTCATTAAATAGTACCCACAAAACACCAGTCTCAACGTCAACAGTGAAGAGGCGTCTCCGGGATGCTGGTGCAACCTTCACTGGGGACGGGGGAAGCATGTTCCCCCCACATTCTGAAATTGCATTCTTGCCCCCCCCAAGATTTATTATTGGAATGTCATACAAATGAGGCAGGGGGGTGCTTTAGGACCATGCGTACGCCTCTGAGCGGTCGGGTAGGCTGTTTGGAGTGTTTGTCTGACTAAAATATATACAGTACCAGTCAAAAGTTTTAATTTTTAAATTTGTACTATTTTCCCCAATGTATAATAGTGAATACATCAAAACTATGAAATAACACATATGGAATCATGTAATAACCAAAAAAGTGTWWAACAAATCWAAATATATTTTAAATTCTTCAAAGTAGCCACCGTTTGCCTTGATGACAGCTTTGAACACTCTTGGCATTCTCTCAACCAGCTTCACTTGGAATGCTTTTCCAACAGTCTTGAAGGWGATCCCACATATGCTGAGCACTTGTTGGCTGCTTTACCTTCACACGGTGGTCCAACTCATCCCAAACCATCTTAATTGGGTTGAGGTCGGGTGATTGTGGAGGCCAGGTCATCTGATGCAGCATTACTCTCCTTCTTGGTCAAATAGCCCAAACACAGCCCGGAGGTGTGTTGGGTCATTGTCCTGTTGAAAAACCAATGATAGTCCCACTAAGTTCAAACCAGATGGGATGGTTGCAGAATGCTGTGGTAGTCTTGCTGGTTAAGTGTGCCTTGAATTCTAAATAAATCACAGACAGTGTCACCAGTAAAGCACCCCTGCATCATCACATCTCCTCCTCCCTGCTTCACGGTGGGAAATACACATGCAGAGATAATCCGTTTACCTACTCTGCGTCTCTCAAAGACATGGCGGTTGGAACCAAAAATCTCAAATTTGGACTCATCAGACCAAAGGACAGATTTCCACGGATCGAATGTCCATTGCTCGTGTTTATTGKCCCTCTTCTTCTTAATGATGTAATTTACTAGTGGTTTTCTTTGCAGCAATTCGATCATGAATGCCTGATTCATGCAGTCTCCTCTGAACAGTTGATGTTGAGATGTGTCTGTTACTTGAACTCTGTGAACCATTTATTTGGGGGCTGGTAACTCTAATAACTCTGGGTCTTCCTTTCCTGTGGCGGTCCTCATGAGAGCCAGTTTCATCATAGCGCATAATGGTTCTTGACATCATTTGATTCAACTGGAGGCCTACCTTCAAACTCAGTGCCTCTTTGGTTGACATCATGGGAAAATCAAAAGAAATCCCGCAGCCGTCATACCGCTCAGGAAGGAGACGCATTCTGTCTCCTAAAGATGAATGTACTTTGGTGCGAAAAGTGCAAATCAATCCCAGAACAACAGAAAAGGACCTTGTGAAGATGCTGGAGGAAACAGGTATAAAAGTATCTATATCCACAGTAAAACGAGTCCTATATCGACATATCCAGAAAGGCCGCTCAGCAAGGAAGAAGCCACTGCTCCAAAACTGCCATAAAAAGACAGACTCTGGTTTGCAACTGCACATGGGGACAATTTTTACATTGTAAAAATGTCCTCTGGTCTGATGAAACAAAAATAGAACTGTTTGGCCATAATGACCATTGTTATGATTGGAGGAAAAAGGGGTAGGCTTGCAAGCCAAAGAACACTATCCGAACCGTGAAGCACGGGGGTGGCAGCATCATATTTTGGGGGTGCTTTGCTGCAGGAGGGACTGGTGCACTTCACAAAATAGATGGCTTCATAAGGATGGAAAAGTATGTGGATATATTGAAGCAACAGCTCAAGACATCAGTCAGGAAGTTAAATCTTGGTCACAAATGGGTCTTCCAAATGGACAATGACCCCAAGCATACTACCAAAGTTGTGGCAAAATGGCTTAAGGACAACAAAGTCAAGGTATTGGAGTGACCATCACAAAGCCTTGACCACAATCCTATAGAAGATTTGTGGGCAGAACTGAAAAAGCGTGTGCGAGCAAGGAGGCCTACAAACCTGACTCAGTTACACCAGCTCTGTCAGGAGGAATGGGCCAAAATTCACCAAACTTATTGTGGGAAGCCTGTGGAAGGCTACCTGAAACGTTTGACCGAAGTTAAACAATTTAAAGGCAATGCTACCAAATACTAATTGAGTGTATGTAAACTTCTGACCCACTGGGAATGTGATGAAAGAAATAAAAGCTGAAATAAATCATTCTCTCTACTATTATTCTGACATKTCACATTCTTAAAATGAAGTGGTGATCCTAACTGACCTAAGACAGGGAGTTTTTACTAGGATTAAATGTCAGAAATTGTGAAAAACAGAGTTTAAATGTATTTGGCTAAAGTGTATGTAAATGTCCGACTTCAACTGTATACATATTTTTTTATGGCTTTTTCAACCATTCTATCACAGATACAAACTCCAACCATGTTCATATGGCTAATAAGAAAATATTTAATTTGCATCACAAAGGGATTGAAATGCATCAGAAAGTAGTGGAAAGTTTGGGAAAACACCAGGAAATATCATCAGGTAATAATTGTGTGTGTAGAAAAAAGATCTGCATTGTTTTCAATTGCGGTTCCGTCACAGTCTTTTCTAACGTGTCCTGCGGCTTGTGAGCRTCGTAGAGTGAAATAGAAGACACACAAGTGTTCCTGAAAGTCTTAGTCTAATAGACCCAACCGTTCAAAAGCTACAACCAAGTATGGAGAAAGAAAACTGAAACTGCTCTATTTGTCAAAACCAGAGACGGTCACAACCGCTAAATATCGCACATTGGAGWAGGGCCTCGAGCAGAGAAAGAAGGCGAGAAAACATTAGGTATTAGGTATTACACTAGGAAATTAGGTATTATTAAACAAAATGATGCCAAGTTCCCAAGGCCCCTAGTGATGTGAGGCCCCAGGCAATTGCCTGAGTTGCCTAATGGTAAGTCTGCCACTGTGTATGGGGGGATGTATGCAGAGAGAATTCTTGTTGTGACTGCTGCGTCCTGGCCCTATAGCTGGCTAGCTGGTGCTCTGTGAAGAAGCACACACTCCCGCCTTTGTGGAGTCAACCAAACGATGAAGACTTCATTATAGGGTAGGGACAACGATGGGCTACAAGACCATCGCCCAAGCAGCTTGGTGAGAAGGTGACAACAGTTGGTGCGATTATTCGCAAATGGAAGAAACACAAAAGAACTGGCAATCTCCCTCGGCCTGGGGCTCCATGCAAGATCTCACCTGGTGGAGTTGCAATGATCATGAGAACGGTGAGGAATCAGCCCAGAACTACACGGGAGGATCTTGTCAATGATCTCAAGGCAGCTGGGACCATAGTCACCAAGAAACAATTGGTAACACACTACGCCGTGAAGGACTGAAGTCCTGCAGCGCCCGCAAGTCCCCCTGCTCAAGAAAGCACATATATATGCCCGTCTGAAGTTTGCCAATGAACATCTGAATGATTTGGAGGACAACTGGTGTGAAAGTGTTGTGGTCAGATGAGACCAAATTGGAGCTCTTTGGCATCAACCTCAACTCGCCGTGTTTGGAGGAGGAGGAATGCTGCCCATGACACCAAGAACACCATCCCCACCGTCAAACATGGAGGTGGAAACATTATGCTT
>NC_036853.1:8222297-8244346 GCF_002910315.2 Salvelinus sp. IW2-2015
ATGGCTCCCAGCTGTCTTTTATACAGGTAACGAGCTGAGATTAGGAGCACACTTAATTAAAGGGAGTGCTCCTAATCTCAGTTTGTTACCTGTATAAAAGACATATGTCCACAGATGCAATCAATCAATCAGATTCCAAACTCTCCACCATGGCCAAGACCAAAGAGTTCTCCAAGGATGTCAGGGACAAGATTGTAGAACTACACAAGGCTGGAATGGGCTACAAGACCATCGCCAAGCAGCTTGGTGAGAAGGTGACAACAGTTGGTGCGATTATTCGCAAATGGAAGAAACACAAAAGAACTGGCAATCTCCCTCGGCCTGGGGCTCCATGCAAGATCTCACCTGGTGGAGTTGCAATGATCATGAGAAGCGTGAGGAATCAGCCCAGAACTACACGGGAGGATCTTGTCAATGATTCTCAAGGCAGCTGGGACCATAGTCACCAAGAAACAATTGGTAACACACTACGCCGTGAAGGACTGAAGTCCTGCAGCGCCCGCAAGTTCCCCCTGCTCAAGAAAGCACATATATATGCCCGTCTGAAGTTTGCCAATGAACATCTGAATGATTTGGAGGACAACTGGGTGAAAGTGTTGTGGTCAGATGAGACCAAAATGGAGCTCTTTGGCATCAACTCAACTCGCCGTGTTTGGAGGAGGAGGAATGCTGCCCATGACACCAAGAACACCATCCCCACCGTCAAACATGGAGGTGGAAACATTATGCTTTGGGGGTGTTTTTCTGCTAAGGGGACAGGACAACTTCACCGCATCAAAGGGACGATGGACGGGGCATGTACCGTCAAATCTTGGGTGAGAACCTCCTTCCTCATCCAGGGCATTGAAAATGGGTCGTGGATGGGTATTCCAGCATGACAATGACCCAAAACACATGGCCAAGGAAACAAAGGAGTGGCTCAAGAAGAAGCACATTAAGGTCCTGGAGTGGCCAAGCCAGTCTCCAGACCTTAATCCCATAGAATATCTGTGGAGGAGCTGAAGGTTCGAGTTGCCAAACGTCAACCTCGAAACCTTAATGACTTGGAGAAGATCTGCAAAGAGGAGTGGGAAAAAATCCCTCCTGAGATGTGTGCAAACCTGGTGGCCAACTACAAGAAACGTCTGACCTCTGTGATTGCCAACAAGGGTTTTGCCACCAAGTACTAAGTCATGTTTTGCAGAGGGGTCAAATACTTATTTCCCTCATTAAAATGCAAATCAATTTATAACATTTTTAACATGCGTTTTTCTGTATTTTTTTGTTGTTAATCTGTCTCTCACTGTTCAAATAACCTACCATTAAAATTATAGACGGATCATTTCTTTGTCAGGGCAAACGTACAAAATCAGCAGGGATCAAATACTTTTTTCCCTCACTGTATAGGCCCAGGTCTGAGGCAGGAAAAAGCAGTCCCCTGCAGTCTGCTTTCATCCATATGTTTTATGGCCCCTGTCAGTGTATTGTCTGTTAAGTCCTTTTGTCCCTACACTCTAACGAAGTCTTCAGTCCGGCTTGTTGCCCCTACCCTGTAACGAAGTCTTCAGTCCGGCTTGTTGTCGCTACCTGTAATGAAGTCTTCAGACTGGCTTGTTGCCTACCTGTAATGAAGTATTCAGACTGACTTGTTGTCCTACCCTGTAATGAAGTCTTCAGACTGGCTTGTTGTCCCTACCCTGTAATGAAGTCTTCAGACTGGCTTGTTGTCCCTACCCTGTAATGAAGTCTTCAGACTGGCTTGTTGTCCCTACCCTGTAAGAAGTCTTCAGACTGGCTTGTTGTCCCTACCCTGTAATGAAGTCTTCAGACTGGCTTGTTGTCCCTACCCTGTAATGAAGTCTTCAGACTGCTTGTTGTCCCTACCCTGTAATGAAGTCTTCAGACTGGCTTGTTGTCCCTACCCTGTAATGAAGTCTTCAGACCGGCTTGTTGTCCCTACCCTCTAATGAAGTCTTCAGACTGGCTTGTTGTCCCTACCCTGTAATGAAGTCTTCAGACTGGCTTGTTGTCCCTACCCTGTAATGAAGTCTTCAGACTGGCTTGTTGTCCCTACCCTGTATGAAGTCTTCAGACTGGCTTGTTGTCCCTACCCTGTAATGAAGTCTTCAGACTGGCTTGTTGTCCCTACCCTGTAATGAAGTCTTCAGACAATCTTCCTGTCCCTACCCTGTAATGAAGTCTTCAGACTGGCTTGTTGTCCCTACCCTGTAACGAAGTCTTCAGACTGGCTTGTTGTCCCTACCCTGTAATGAAGTCTTCAGACTGGCTTGTTGTCCCTACCCTGTAATGAAGTCTTCAGACAATCTTCCTGTCCCTACCCTGTAATGAAGTCTTCAGACTGGCTTGTTGTCCCTACCCTGTAATGAAGTCTTCAGACCGGCTTGTTGTCCCTACCCTCTTAATGAAGTCTTCAGACTGGCTTGTTGTCCCTACCCTGTAATGAAGTCTTCAGACTGCTTGTTGTCCCTACCCTTTAATGAAGTCTTCAGACTGGCTTGTTGTCCCTACCCTGTAATGAAGTCTTCAGACAATCTTCCTGTCCCTACCCTGTAATGAAGTTCTCAGACCGGCTTGTTGTCCCTACCTCTAAGAAAGTCTTCAGACCATCTTCCTGTCCCTACCCTGTAATGAAGTCTTCAGACCATCTTCCTGTCCCTACCCTCTAATGAAGTCTTCAGACTGACTGCCATTCCAGCCTTGTGTAGGTCTACAATCTTGTCCCTGACATCCTTGGAGAACTCTTTGGTCTTGGCCATGGTGGAGAGTTTGGAATCTGATTGATTGATTGCATCTGTGGACATATGTCTTTTATACAGGTAACAAACTGAGATTAGGAGCACTCCCTTTAATTAAGTGTGCTCCTAATCTCAGCTCGTTACCTGTATAAAAGACAGCTGGGAGCCAGAAATCTTTCTGATTGAGAGGGGGTCAAATACTTATTTCCCTCATTAAAATGCAAATCAATTTATAAAATTTTTGACATGCGTTTTTCTGGATTTTTTTTTGTTATTCTGTCTCTCACTGTTCAAATAAACCTACCATTGAAATTATAGACTGATCATTTMTTTTTCAGTGGGCAAACGTACAAAATCAGCAGGGGATCAAATACTTTCCCCCCTCACTGTATGAGGAAATGCCCACGAACAATACCAAACAAAAAGCTGAGGCAGTTGTTTCCCTTCTTCCCAAGTGTAAGGAGGATGTGTTTTTGCGCTGACGTTGGAGATTGAACATAATTGGGAAAGAAAACACATGTAGGAAACAGAAAACATGTGCAGTTTCCCCCTCTCGTCGCAAATGCACACACATGTTCTGCAAGTAACCATGATAAAAGAATAACATATTTTACATAACTTAAAAGCCGGCCTGCCCCAGATGGGGCGCTCAACCACATTTGGCGCAAAAGGAACCTTTACAATGTCAGGTTTCCCACATCTTTCTCTGGTTGATGACTCACAACACTTGCTGCTAGAGTCACATTCTTCTTCGCCTCTCCTCTTATTCTTTTATTTTATTCATCCCTCTTCTTGCCAGACCAGAGAATTTGCCAGACAACACAGTGTCTTTAATCTCCCACACACAAACTTCAATATTATTTTGATTGTCCCGTGCCGTATGATTTCAGGGCCAAGAGGGTTGTTTTCTCCAGTGAATACCCAGGCTAAACACTGCCGCAGTCCTCTACAGACTCACCATTCTTAACCAGGGCCATTGTGGTCAATTCAATTGGGTACAATGTTGAGGATAAATGAGTTGGTGTGGTCCTTTGAAATCCTGGACAGATTATAGCCACATGCCCTCCATTGAAACTTGGTAGTTTCTCTCTTAATAAAGCTTTTTTTGGTAGCTTTTTTCAGGTGGTTACTTTAGAAACTTCAGAGTTGTCAATGGCAACTTTCCTCTCTGCTATTCATTGGCTGGAGCCAGTCTAATATCCTGTCTRTGCTTCCTAGGAGCAGACAGTGTAATAACGTCTGGGGACAGAGTCCATCAGGGGAAGAGTCTAGAGACGATGGTCAGAGCTCAGCAAGAGCACAGGCCTGTGGTCCAAGATCAGCTTTAGGAGGGGTCTTTGTTCAGTGCAAGAGAAACAGACACCCACAGTCTTTCTGTATCAAATCAGAAAAGACACAACATAACACTTGAAATGTGAGAGGGGTTTAATTTGCAGGGAGCCAGTAACTGCCTTTCATGTGAAATTTAGTTGGTGTGTTGTTGAATCATCAGAGAGACAGGGAGAATGTCGGCATGCATGCAGCATTACTCAGAGCCCATCCAACCCAGCCAGACCTGGGAGTCTGTCTCTAGTCTCTCTCTAGCCTGCTGTGTATAGTAACTGGTGCCGTGTGTCTCTACCCACTGGGCACAAACTGGATGAATCAAAGTAGTTTCCACTTAATTTCAACAACAAAAAATCTACACTACTGTTCAAAAGTTTGGGGTCACTTAGAAATGTCCTTGTTTTTTAAAGCAAAGCAAATTTGTTGTCCATTAAAATAACATCAAGTTGATCAGAAATATGGTGTAGACATTGTTAATGTTGTAAATGACTATTGTAGCTGGAAACAGCTGATTTTTAATGTAATATCTACATAGGCGTACAGAGGCCCATTATCAGCAACCATCACTCCTGTGTTCCAATGGCACATTGTGTTAGCTAATCCAAGTTTTTAATTTGAAAGGGCTAAGTGATCATTAGAAAACCCTTTTGCAATTATGTTAGCACAGCTGAAAACTGTTGTTCTGATTACAGAAGCAATACAACTGGCCTTCTTTAGACTAGTTGAGTATCTGGAGCATCAGCATTTGTGGGTTCGATTACAGGCTCAAAATGGAGGCTTTCTTCTGAAACTCATCAGTCTATTCTTGTTCTGAGAAATTAAGGCTATTCCATGAAAGAAATTGCCAAGAAACTGAAGATCTCGTACAACGCTGTATACTACTCCCTTCACAGAACAGCGTAAACTGGCTCTAACCAGAATAGAAAGAGGAGTGGGAGGCCCCGGTGCACAACTGAGCAAAATGACAAGTACATTAGAGTGTCTAGTTTGAGAAAGACGCCTCACAAGTCCTCAACTGGCAGCTTCATTAAATAGTACACGCAAAACACCAGTCTCAACGTCAACAGTGAAGAGGYRACTCCGGGATRCTGGCCTTCTAGGCAGAGTTGCAAAGAAAAAGCCATATCTCAGACTGGCCAWTAAAAAKAAAAGATTAAGATGGGCAAAAGAACACAGACTGGACAGAGGAAGATTGGAAAAAAGTGTTATGGACAGACACATCTAAGTTTGAGGTGTTCGGATCACAAAGAAGAACATTCGTGAGATGCAGAAGTGCTGGAGGAGTGCTTGACGCCTTTCAAGCATGTTGCAGCAATGTGATGGTCTGGGGGTGCTTGTGGTGGTAAAGTGGGAGATTTGTACAGGGTAAAAGGGATCTTTAAGAAGGAAGGCTATCACTCCATTTTGCAACACCATGCCATACCCTGTGAACAGTGGTTAATTGGAGCCAATTCCCCACTAACAGGACAATGACACCAAAGCACAGCTCCAAACTATGCAATAACTATTTAGGGAAGAAGTAGTCAGTTGGTATGTATTCTGTCTATAATGGAGTGGCCAACACAGTCACCGGATCTCAACCCTATTGAGCTGTTGTGGGAGCAGCTTGACCGTATGGTACGTAAGAAGTGCCATAAGCCAATCCAATTTGTGGGAGGTGCTTCAGAAGCATGGGGTGAAATCTCTTCAGATTACCTCAACAAATTGGCAACTAGAATGCCAAAGGTCTGCAAGGCTGTAATTGCTGCAAATTGAGGATTCTTGATGAAAGCAAAGTTTGGACACAATAATATTTCAATAAAAATCCTTATTTATAAACTTGTCAACGTCTTGACTATGTTTTCATGGAAGTGACCCAAACTTTTGAAACGGTAGTGTTTGTGATAACATTGAATCAACGTGAAAAACCAATTGGATTTGCAAAAACTCATCAACATAAAGGAATTTCAGGGATGTTTGTATTTTTTTCACGCAACTTTAACCTAAATCCAATAACATGCTTCAAATGTTTCTTATTTCATGAATCACATTAGTTGACAACTCAATCAAATGACATCTGTGTCCATTAGGTAATCTCTCGCTCGGCTGGTGTATAGTTACTTGGTGCTGTGTAGCTGTAGTCTCTCCAGCCTCCTGTAGTTACTGTGTTGTGTATAGATAGTTACTGGTGTTGTGTATAAATAGTTATAGTGCCGTGTATAGAGTAGTTACTGGTGGTTGTGTATAGATAGTTACTGTGTTGTGTATAGATAGTTACTGGTGTTGTGATATAGATAGGGTTATGTTTGCTGTGTATAGATAGTTACTGGTGCTGTGTATAATAGTACTGGTGCTGTGTATAGAGTAGTTACTGGTGTTGTGTATAGATAGTTACTGTGTGCTGTATAGATAGTTACTGGTGCTGTGTATAGATAGTTACTGGTGCTGTGTATAGATAGTTACTGGTGCTGTGTATAGATAGTTACTGGTGTTGTGTATAGAGTTACTGGTGGTGTATAGATAGTTACTGGTGTTGTGTATAGATAGTTACTGGTGTTGTGTATTAGATAGTTACTGGTGCTGTGTATAGATAGTTACTTGGTCTGTGTATAGATAGTTACTGTTTGTGTATAGATAGTTACTGGTGTTGTGTATAGATAGTTACTGGTGTTGTGTGTAGATATGTTTACTGGTGTTGTGTATAGATAGTTACTGGTGCCGTGTATAGATAGTTACTGGTGCGTGTATAAGATAGTTACTGGTGTTGTGTATAGATAGTTACTGTGTGTGTATAGATAGTTACTGGTGTGTATAGATAGTTACGTGTTGTGTGTAGATGATTACTGGTGTTGTGTATAGATAGTTACTGGTGTTGTGTATAGATAGTTACTGGTGTTGTGTATAGATAGTTACTGTGTTGTGTGTATAGTAGTTACTGTGGTGTTGTTATAGATAGTTACTGGTGTTGTGTTATAGATAGTTACTGGTGCCGTGTATAGATAGTTACTGGTGCCGTGTATAGATAGTTACTGGTGTTGTATAGATAGTTACTGGTGCCGTGTATAGATAGTTACTGGTGCTGTGTATAGATAGTTACTGGTTCCGTGTATAGATAGTTACTGTGTGCCGTGTATAGATAGTTACTGGTGTTGTGTATAGATATTACTGGTGTTGTGTATAGATAGTTACTGGTGATTGTGATAGATAGTTACATGGTGTTGTATAGATAGTACTGGTGTTGTGTATAGATACGTGACTGCGTGTTGTGTAAAGATAGTTACTGGTGTTGTGTATAGATAGTTACTGGTGTTGTGTAATAGATAGTACGGTGTTGTTATAGATAGTTACTGGTGTTGTGTATAGATAGTTTACTGGTGTTGTGTATAGATAGTTACTGGTGTTGTGTATAGATAGTTACTGTGCTGTGTATAATAGTTTACTGGTGCGTGTATAGATAGTTACTGTGCTGTGTATAGATAGTTACTATGTTACTGGTGTTGTGTATAGATAGTTACTGTGTTGTGTATAGATAGTTACTGGTGCTGTGTATAGATAGTACTGGTGTTGTGTTATAGATAGTTACTGGTGTTGTGTATAGATAGTACTGGTTGTGTGTATAGATAGTTACTGGTGCTGTCGTATAGATAGTTACTGGTGTTGTGTATAGATAGTTACTGGTGCTGTGTATAGATAAGTTACTGGTGCTGTGTATAGATAGTTACGGTGGTGTATAAAGTTACTGTGTGTGTATAGATAGTTATGGTTTTGTGTATAGATAGTTACTGGTGTGTGTATAGTAGTTACTGGTGTTGTGTATAGATAGTTACTGGTGTTGTGTATAGATAGTTACTGGTCGTGTATAGATAGTACTGGTGGCTGTGTATTAGATAGTTACTGGTGCTGTGTATAGATAGTTACTGGTGTTGTGTATAGATAGTTACTGGTGCTTGTGTATAGATAGTTACTGTGTTGTGTTATAGATAGTTACTGGTGCTGTGTATAGATAGTTACTGGTGCCGTGTATAGATAGTCTACTGGTGTTATGTATAGTAGTTACTGGTGTTGTGTATAGATAGTTACTGGTGCCGTGTATAGATAGTTACTTGGTCGTGTATAGATAGTTACTGTGCGTGTATAAGATAGTTACTGGTGCCGTGTATAGATAGTACTGGTGTGTGTATAGTAGTTACTGGTGTTGTGTATAGATAGTTACTGGTGCCGTGTATAGATAGTTACTGGTGTTGTGTATTGATAGTTACTGGTGTTGTGATAGATAGTTACTGGTGCGTGTATAATAGTTACTGGTGTTGTGTATAGATAGTTTACTGGTGCGTGTATAGATAGTTTACTGGTGTTGTGTATAGATAGTTACTGGTTGTGTATAGATAGTTACTGGTGTTGTGTATAGATAGTTACTGGTGCGGGTATAGATAGTTACTGGTGTTGTGTATAGATAGTTACTGGTGCGTGTATAGATAGTTACTTGGTGTTGTGTTATAGATAGTTACTGGTGTTGTGTATAGATAGTTACTGTGTTGTGTATAGATAGATAGTTACTGGTTTGCGTGTATAAATAGTTACTGGTGCTGTGTATAGATAGTTACTGGTGTTGTGTATAGATAGTTACTGGTGTTGTGGTATAGATAGTTACTGGTGCCGTGTATAGATATTTACTGGTTTTGTGTACAGATAGTTACTGCTGCTGTGTGTTGCTGATTAGGACTGACCACTCTCTCTTGGGTGTCTGCTCCAGTTTTCTTCATGTTGCAGCCCCAGTCAGAGACAAGCAGGCCCGATCAACAGGCCTTGATCACACAGTGTTTGAGATGTTTGAAACAATAGCATCCTGCGCTCAGCGCGGCTCGGCCTGGCAATGAGCATGTAAACACATGAAAGCCTGTGTGTTAATAGCAGAAATGGGCAGTGGTGTAAAGCACTTAAGTAAAAATACTTTCAAGTACGAATTAAGTTGTTTTTGGGGTATCTGTACTCTACTTACTATTTATATTTTGACAACTTTTACTTCTACTCATTTCATTACTGAAGAAATGTTTTTACTTTTTACCCCATACATTTTCCCTGACACCCAAAAGTACTTTGAATGCTAAGCAGGACAGGAAAATGGTCCAATTCTCACACTTGTCAAGTGAACATCCCTGGTCATCCCTACTGCCTCTGATCTGGAGGACTCAAACTAAAGTGTTGGATCAGGTCAGTGTGACGAGGGTGGGCAATCTATGTTTTCTATTTCTTTGTTGGCCTGGTATGGTTCCCAATCAGAGGCACTATCGTTGTCTCTGTTTGGGATCATATTTAGGTAGCCTTTCCCACGTCCCACCTGTTTGTGGGATCTTGTTTTTGTGTAGCTGCCTGTGAGCAGCCCAGAACGTCACGTTTCATTTTCTTCTGTATTGTTTTTGGTGAGTTTCATATTCATATTTATTAAACATGTGGAACTCTAAGTACGCTGTGCCTTGGTCCATTCATTCAGACGATCGTGACAGAAGATCCCACCACCCCACGGACCAAGCAGCGTGCCCAGGAGGAGCAGGGATCCTGAGCCTGGGAGGAAAGCCAGGAGTGGAGGACATCCTGGACGTGGGATGAAATCATGGCAGGAGACAGAAGCCTGCCATGGAAGCAGGCGGAGGCAGCGAGGGAACAACAACTATGACACCGGGGTTCGCGGCAACGACGGAAGCCCGAGAGGCAGCTTCAAAAAATCTTTTTTGGGGGGGCACACGGGGTGATTGGCGGAGCCAGGGGTTGAACCAGAGCCAACTCCCCATACTCAACGTGGGGAGCGTGTGACCGGTCAGGCACCATGTTTTGCGGTGATACGCATCCACAGCCCGGTGCGCTCTGTGCCAGCTCCCCGCACYTGCCGTGCGAAAGTGGGCATCTGACCAGGACGGGTGGTGCCGGCTCAACGCGCCAGGTCTCCAGTGCGCCTCCTCGGTCCAGGATATCCTACTCCGGCTCTACGCGCTGTATCTCCGGTGCGCCTTCACAGTGCCAGCTCCCCGCACTTGCCGTGCGAAGGTGGTCCTTTGTCCAGGACGCGTTGTGCCAGCTCTACGCTCCAGACCTCCAGTCCGCCTCCATGGCCCAGCATATCCTGCGCCGGCCATACGTACTGTTTCTCCAGTGCGCCTTCACAGCCCAGTGCGTCCTGTGCTAGCTCCCCGCACTTGCCGTGCGAGGGTGGTCATTTGTCCAGGACGCATTGTGCMAGCTCTACGCTCCAGACCTCCAGTGCGCCTCCACGGTCCATTCTATCCTGTGCCAGCTCCATGCACCCGGCCTTCAGTGTGTGTCTCCAGCGTGGTACGTCCTGTGCCAGCTCCAAGCACGAAGCCTCCAGTGATGATCCATGGCATGAAGCCTCCAGTGATGATCCATGGCCCGGAGCCTCCAGTGATGATCCATGGCCCGGAGCCTCCAGTGATGATCCATGGTCCGGAGCCTCCAGTGATGATCCATGGCCCGGAGCCTCCAGTGATGATCTGCGCCTTGGTCCATTCATTCAGACGACCGTGACAACTACAGTGCGGTCAATGTTAATGGGGGCGTATTCGGCCCTTGTTTCCAGTAGTCTACAATAAGCTCTTTTGTCTTAAATATACACACATAAATATACATACAGAAATATACACACTTAAATACACACATAAATATACAAATAAATATACACACAGAACCACATGCTAGCATCATATTATTATGTATACTCTAACAATTAAACACCACATTGTACACACTTGCACACACACACCACACACAAACATACACGCGAGGGTGATTCTCATGAAACAACTGAAACTAAGTCTGTGATTTATTCAGCTATTTAGCCTCCCAATTTTGGTTTCATTTACTATCATATTAACGCTCACTATTCTTGGTTTCTGGCTCTTTAACTTATTTTGGGATGAAATCTTATTTGTGTTTTTTAAATTAAATGTTTACTCAAAATGTCATTACCATAATGCATATGTGTGAATTTTGTATGTCTTTACATGCATTTTATTTATAAAAATAAATAACATTTAATTAAAACCAGTCAAAAGTTTGGGTACACCTACTCATTCAAGGGTTTTCTTACTATTTTCTACATTGTAGAATAATAGTGAAGACATCAGAACTATGAAATAACACATATGGAATCATGTAGTAACCAAAAAAGTGTTAAACAATCAAAATATATTTTATTCTTCAAAATAGCCACCCTTTGCCTATATAACAGCTTTGCACACACTTGGCAAAGTGCATCCCACCACTGAGTGCATCCCAGCACTGAAAAAAAACATCTAGGAGAAACACTGCGTTACCATTTATAATTTAGAGGCTTTTTAAAGGCACATTGCACAAAAATCTAGTTTGTCCAATGTTTGCAGAGCTCAAAAGTGCTATTTTGTCAACAAATGTCCCCATCCTAGATCATCTGTTTTGTAGATCCAGCTGTATACAAACAACATGACATTAATGGAAAAGATGAGCACCAAACAATTTCAACATTTGTGGTGCTTATCTTTTCCAATCATTTGGGATTGAAGGCATATAGCATGATGTTCTAAGTGTTGTCATGCGAAGTGGAAACATCTGACAAACTTTGATATAAACTGCGTTAAAGGGACATTACACTCAAAATGAAATAATGAATTGTCAAGATGAATACAAGKTGATGATKAAACATTGGTGGTTTACTCAATACATTACTGGGAGCTTACATAGAGAGTGTGATACTCTCTTTACTTTGATAGCCTACAGTTTACTCTCCGCTAGTCAGCACCTCTACTAGCTTCTTTGGGTGTGTGCCAGCTCATGCTTTTCACAAGATTAATACACACCCCATGCCACTGATTATGTAGAGCCAACAGGAAAAGATGAACACCATATAACGTCCAGATCTTATTTGGTGCTTATCTTGTCACACTCAGTGAATTTCTGGTGGGTGGGATGGCATGGAGCAAGGGGAGAACGACTGCCCACCCTCATTGAAGCCATGGTAGTTCAAGGCCGACCGCGGTACTGCAGGCATTGTCAGCAGAAAACAAGATCCCCCATTATAGTGAATGGAAAAATGGCAATCTCATAGAATAAAACAATCAAAGACAATGCTACCAATAATTGCTTGTAATACTGGTTTTTATTCAAGTGGTAGTAGTTTATTTGTAGCTTTTGAAAATGCCATAAAGAGCATTTAACATCATGTAACAGAATCTGTATGATTTAAAGCTGGTTCTAAATTCAGGTAAAACAAAATGCATGGTATTTTCAAATGCCAGGCATGTTATTAATCATGTCCTTGCTACATTGGCTGGACATACTATAGAGCAAGTCAAAGTGTACAGATATTTGGGTGTGTGGGTTGATGATAAGCTGAGCTTCACTGTGCATGTAGAGAACCTGATAAGGAAGCTCAAGCTGAAAATAGGATTTTATTATCGGCTTGTTTTTCTTTTGAGGCTTGTTTTTCTTTTGAGGCCAGGAAGGAGCTGGTACGATGTACATTACTGGCGGTTTTAGATTTTAGTGATGTTATATATATGCAGGCCTCAGACACTACCCTGAGAGCACTTGATTCAGTGTATCATGCAGCCCTCAGGTTCATTACAAATCARAAACGTCTAACACATCATTGTGATYTCTACAGYKCTGTTGGYTGGTCATCATTGACCTTGCGTAGGCTTAAACACTGGTATACACTGATTTATAAGGCCATATTGGRTAAAATGCCATTTTATCTCTGTTCTTTTTTAGTCAGGTCRGTAAATAAATATMAATTACGGTCCCATTCTSATTTGCTTCTAACAKTACCAARWATTAGAACAGGWCATGGTAGAAATAGTTTTAGTTACTCAGCTCCGTGGTCCTGGAATTCTCTCCTGAACATTTWAAAATGTGATGATCTAGTTTCGTTGGTGGAGTTTAAACACTTGATCGATGTATATATCATAGAAGAGTGTAATTGTCTTTAGGACAGCTGTTTTTAGTCAAGAGTTCCGTGTTTTTAACGTGAAATGTTTTTGTTGTACTGTATTTTTTGTTGTGTTAATGTATGTAAGTTGTTTTAAATGAAACGTTGTTCCCCCTGCTGCTATTGGACCAGGTCTCTCTTGGATAAGAGATGTTATCTCAATGAGAAAAACCTGGATAAATAAAGGTAAAACAAAAAAAATTGTTGGTTAAGATGGCGTCTCATGGASCGTTAACGTGCGCAGTTTGACGCCTGCAACGTCACTTCCTGGAGTAGCTCAAACTGTGCATGTTAACGCTCCATGAGACGCCATCTTAACCAACTTAATTTGGCTTCAATGTGCTATTGAGTCTGCACGTAGGAAAGAAGGATGTCACGTGATCGATGGCTTTGTCCATTCATATACACAGTCATTGGATGGAGCTCAGGTGGATATGTGGATGGGATTGGAGGGAGAGCTGGTTGGGATTTGTAATTGTGGAAGGGGAAGGGGTTCATATGGTTTAATATGGTTCATAACTATATTTTTTCTCTCTTGCTGAAGTAAAGGGGGGCATGAAGTACTGGGAGGAGGGGATGTGGTGGAGATGGGCAGTGGTGGTGAGTTAATGATTCATTTCTTGTTCTTCATGCTTTATATGGTAAATATGGTTCAAAATTACATTTTTGCTCTTGATGAAGTATCGTTTGCTCATTTGCTCATTACCATAATGCAGTCTCTCATCTACCATAACATGGATCTCATTAACGAAATGCATTATCAATGACAAAATATTCCTAGAATAATATTGCAGAAGTAAACCTATTTGAGCTATGCATAAAATGTGTATTTTGCTCTTTATATTTGTGTACTTTTTTATAGTAACAATAGTTAAAACAGAAATACGTTAGACGTTACATAATGAGATAACTGATTAAAATGAAAATATACTTAAAATCTAAAAGTCATATATATATTTTTCCCTATTATTTTAATAACTCTCCTGTATTTTTGGCTATTAAAAAAATGGCAACTTTTTCACCGCTAGTTTTTTTCCTTCTAACTTTACAAGTGTTACTGTAATGAGCTATTTTGTGCATGGTCTTGGAAAATGTGTAAAAACATCTTTCAATCTGAACAGTTACGATGATTCATTCAACATAGACAATCATTTGAGATTATATTTTATCTATGACAAAAGAAAAACATTTTCTTTGTCTTTTCAAAATGTACCAACAAGTTTTACTCCAATTAGGGGAGGGGTGGTAGGGTTAGTGGAAAATAATAAAGGAAAATATTAATAAAAAAATACAATACAAATGTTTTATAATAATACGTTTGTGAGAATCACCTACGTACACACCACGGCGCCACCCTGTTGTAATCATAAAGGTACTGCAGTTTGTGGTTTGCTGTCTTAATTGTTGACAGAAATCGCAACAAAGAAAATTTCCTCTCTAGAAGGACTGAATATATAATTTTGACCTGAGCCACACTCATATTTAATGAACCCACTTCCACAACATGTTATTACAGAGGAGAGAAGTGGAAAAGGAGCTAGGAGTGAACACTGGAACCACACACAGTTCTAACACTTACATACTGTAACAGTTTAACTTTGACAACCTTAAACCCCGTGCTTGAATAATGCCAGGAGGAACAGCTCATGTTGAGGACACACACACACACAAACACACACACAAAAGACCAACACTCACACACACACACCAAAGACCCCACACACACACAAAGACCCACACACAAAACCCCCACACACAACACACACACAACACACACAAACCCACACACACACACACACACACACACACACACACACCACACACACACACACACACACACACACACACACACACACACACACACACACACACACACACACACCACACAACACACCCACACCCACACACACACACACACACACACACACACACACACACACAACTGTGGAGCAATAAAACGATTGTTGGACAGGCTTTAGTGGTTAATGACTAGTTCCCAGGTGCCAGACCGTTCTCTAGGGCAGGCTACAGCCCTCGGCAGACCACTAGACTACAGTAGGTCCTGCTCTCAGAGTTCTGCTGAAAGAAACAGTGAAGGCTTTTCAGCTCATGTCAGTGGGAGTGTTAACTCATTAATGTCCCCAGGGCTAACTCACAGAGTAGGCTACTTCCCTATGAATGTCAGGACATGTCAATAGTGGATCTGCTACTACTAAGCAATACTACTACTACCTGTCAATCACTTCTAATACAGCTTAAGGTTATGTTATGCAAAACAGCACACAAACAGGTGCATGATGGAACATGTCATTTAAATAATTATGTACAGAACTGGATTTTTGACTTTGCATACTTTGGCTGGCTAGATAAATACCAACCAGCCCACAGGTGACTAGGCTAACACATTTTTTTTTTTTTTAAATACAGTTTTATCTTATTTATTAACTTTATTTAACAGTAGAAAGTGAAAGAATAACACCTACTTATTTACAATGACCACCTGCACCCTAGATTAAGGGTTCTATGTTTGTGAGTGAAAGAAAGAGGCTCCACAAAATCCCCCTCATTAGGAAATTGCAGCGGTGATGTTGGAGGTGACCTAAGTTAAGGAGGTGATTGAACAAAGGAGCTGGCCAGAACAGGTGCTAACCCTTCCATAGAGAGAGAAGGGGAAGGGGAAATGTCTGTGGTTGGTCTGGGGCATAAACAGCCCTTTAAGTCAGGATCCCAACACTTAAAAGACTGACTGACTGAATGACTGACTGACTGACTGACTGACTGACTGACTGACTGACTGACTGACTGACTGACTGGCTGACTGACTGACTGAGCCATAGGGGAAAAGGAAGGAGAACCACCAGACCACACACACATGCATGGGCGCACACATCTGTAGGCACATACGCAAACAGGCATGCACGCACACAGGCACACACACATAGAAAAACAGGCATGCACGCACACAGACACACACACATAGAAAAACAGGCCTGCACGCACACAGGCACACACACATAGAAAAACAGGCATGCACGCACACAGGCACACACACATAGAAAAACAGGCATGCATAGCTTCACAACATGCATACATAAACACACAAACACAGGCCTTTTTACTCACATGCACATGCAGTACAATTATATACACACAGAAACATAAGTCTACACGCCTCCATAATCAGTGCCTTCAGAAAGTATTCAAACCCTTTGACTTTTTCCACATTTTATTGTGTTACAGCCTGAATTTGAAATGGATTAAATTGAGATTGTTTCTTGTAACTGGCCTACACACAATACCCCATAATATCAGTGGAATTATGTTTATACATTTTTTTCTACTAATGCATTAAAAATTAAAAGCTGAATGTTGAGTCAATAAATATTCAAACCATTTGCTATGGCAAGCCTAAATAAGTTCAGGAGTAGAAAAGTACATTATAAGTTGCATGGACTCACTCTTTGCCCAATAATAGTGTTTAACATGTTTTAATGGCTCTCTCATCTCTGTACCCCAAACATACAATTATCTGTAAAGTCCCACAGTCGAGCAGTGAATTTCAAATACAGATTCGACCACAATGATCAGGGAGGTTCCCAATGCCTCGCAAAGAAGGGCATCTATCGGTAGATGGGTAAAAAAAAAAGAATCAGAAATTGAATATCCCTTTGAGCATGGTGAAATTCTTAATTACACTTTGGATGGTGTATCAATACACCCAGTCACTACAAAGATACAGGCGTCCTTCCTAACTTAGTTGCCGGAGAGGAAGGAAACCGCTCAGAGGCCAATGGTGACTTTAAAACTGCTACAGAGTTTAGTGGCTGTGATAGGAGAAAACTGAGGATGGATCAACAACATTGTAGTTCCTCCACAATACTAAMCTAATTGACAAGAGTGAAAAGAAGCATGCCTTTACAGAATAAAAATATTCTAAAACATGCATCATGTTTGCAGCAAGGCACTAAAGTAATACTGCAAAAAATGTGGCCAACCAATTTACTTTTTGTCCTGATACAAAGTGTTATGTTTGGGGCAAATCCAATACAACACATCACTGAGTACCACTCTCCATATTTTCAAGCATAGTGGTGGATGAATCTTATGGGTATGCTTGTAATGGTTAAGGATTGAGGAGTTTTTCAAGATATAAAATAAATGKAATGGAGCTAAGCACAGGAAAAATCCTAGAGGGAAACCTGGTTCAGTCTGCTTTCCAACAGACACTAGGAGATTAATTTACCTTTCAGCAGGACAATAACCTAAAACACAAGGCCAAACCTACACTGGAGTTGCTTACCAAGAAGACGGTGAATGTTCTTGAGGGGCCAAGTTACAGTTTGACTTCAATCTACTTGAAAATCTATGGCAAGACCAGAAAATGGTTGCCTAGCAATGATCAACAACCAATTAGAATTTTGAAAAGAAAAATGGGCAAATGTTGCACACTCTTAGAGACTTTCCCAGAAAGGCGTACAGCTGTAATCGCTGTCAAAGGTGCTTCTACAAAGTATTGACTCAGGAGTGTGAATACATATGTAAATTAGATATTTCTGAATTTAATTTTCTATACATTTGCTAACATTTCTAAAAACATGTTTTCACTTTGTCATTATGGGGCATTGTGTGTAGATGGATGAGAACTTTTTTATTGAATCCATTTTGAATTCAGGCTTTAACACAACAACATGTGGAATAAGTCAAGAGGTATGAATACTTTCTGAAGACTCTGTATACAGTAAACAAATATAGACTTCTTCTATGATGCATAAACACACACCTCCCCTCTCTCCCTGGTCAGTCCAGCCTGGGCTATATTTTTGAGAAGCAGGGTGTGTGGAGGTGTGTGGTGGGGAGTGTGGTGGTGGGAGGGGTGTGTGTATATGAATGTGCATGTATGTGGGTGTGTATGTGAATGTGTATGTATGTGTGTGTATGCATGTGTGTTTTTGAGTGTACATGCATGTGTGCGTGTGTGGTTGAGATGTTGGTGAAGAGGGGGGGGGTATTGGGTTTCTCCAGTGGAGGGCAAGCTAGTGAGAGATGTGCCGAAGCAGGATTTATAACTCATGGACTAATAGGATTTGGTGCTGTTTAGCAGGATTAGTGCATGTTAGAGAAATAATCTATTTATTGCTGCCTCGGGGAAAAAAACACACTGAACCCTTGTTTTTTAAAACAATTTCTGGGATTAACCCTCCAGAACAGACCCCTGATCGGTAGAGTGTCTTTGTTACTGCAGGCTGTACTGAGATTAAATTGGTTGCTTCTTTCATTGGAATGATAAGACGAGAGAACATGAGGATGTGAAGAGGGGGACTGTGTGTGTGTGTGTGTGTGTGTGTGTGTGTGTGTGTGTGTGTGTGTGTGTGTGTGTGTGTGTGATGGGTGTGTGTTGTGTGTGTGTGTGTGTGTGTGTGTGTGTGTGTGTGTGTGTGTGTGTGTGTGTGTGTGTGTGTGTGTGTGTGTGTGTGTGTGTGTGTGTGTGTGTAAGGGGGGGGCATAGGAACAATGAGGGACACCTTCTTTCGAGAGGGGAGCGGGGAGCTGCTGGAGGTGCTCAGCCTGATTAGCGTTCTACAGTATATGGGCTCAGCCAGAGGGAGAGAGAGAGGGAGGGAGAGAGAGAGGGAGAGAAGAGAGAGAGGAGATACAAGAGAGAGAGAGAGAGAGAGGGGGGGGGGGGGTGAGCGAGAGACAAGAGCACTAGAACAGTCTGCAGCAACCGGCCTCACCCTACTAGAATCAAATGTCGATCAGATGTCTATTTGTTTGCTGATGATCTGGTGCTTCTGTCCACAACCCAGGAGGGCCTACAGCAGCACTAAGATTTCTGCACAGATTTCTGCCAGACCTGGACCTTGACAGGAAATCTCAGTAAGACCAAAATAATGGTGTTCCAAAAAAGGTCCAGTCGCCAGGACCACAAATACAAATTCCATCTAGACGCCGTTGCCCTAGAGCACACAAAAACTATGCATACCTTGGCCTAAACATCAGCGCCACAGGTAACTTCCACAACTCTCGATCTGAGAGACAAGGCAAGAAGGGCCTTCTTTGCCATCAAAAGGAAATTAAATTCAACATACCAATTAGGACCTGGCTAAAAATATTTGAATCAGTTATAGAACCCATTGCCCTTTATGGTTGTGAGGTCTGGGGTCCGCTAACCAACCAAGAATTCATAAAATGATAAGCAAGCTGGTCCTGGGGCTCTGTTTACAAACACAAACAGACCCACAGAGCCCCGGACAGAAACACAATTAGACCCAACCAAATCATGAGAAAAAAAAGATAATTACTTGACACATTGAAAGAATTCACAAAAAAACTGAGCAAACTAGAATGCTATTTGGCCCTAAACGGAGAGTAAACAGCGGCAAAATAACTGACCACTGTGACTGACCCAAACTTAAGGAAAGCTTTGACTATGTACAGACTCAGTGAGCATAGCCTTGCTATTGAGAAAGGCCGCCATAGGCAGACCTGGCTCTCAAGAGAAGACAGGCTATGTGCACACTGACCACAAAATGAGGTGGAAACTGAGCTGCACTTCCTAACCTTATGCCAAAATTATGAACCATAACTAGAGACACATAATGTCTTCAGATTACACAGATCCACAAAGAATTTGAAAACAAACCCAATTTTGATAAACAACCCATATCTAGTGGGTGAAATAACCCAGTGTGCCATAACAGCAGCAAGATTTGTGACCTGTTGCCACAAGAAAAGGGCAACCAGTGAAGAACAAACACCATTGTAAATACAACCCATATTTATGTTTATTTATTTTCCCTTTTGTACTTTAACCATTTGCACATCGTTACAACACTGTATATATACATAATATGATATTTGAAATGTCTTAATTCTTTTGGAACTTCTGTGAGTGTAATGTTTACTGTTCATTTTTATTGTTTATTTCACTTTTGTTTATCCATTTCACTTGCTTCGGCAATGTGAACATGTGTTTTCCCATGCCAATAAAGCCCTTTGAATTCAATTGAGAGACAGAGGAAGGGAGGGAGAGATATTAGACAGAGTGAGAGAGAGAAGAAAAAGAGCTCCCAGGTCCCAGAGTCCCACTACCCCTCAGCCACAGGAGTCATCCTTCACACGCACACACGCTAGAACCCTGCACAGGCATGAATTTTTAAGAGGGGAGCGGTGGTGGGGATGGGGGGTTGAGGAGGACTGAGAGGTGGTAGTAATGAGTAATAAGTCATGTTTTTCTCCCAATCTGAGTTGTTAGAAACTACAGCATAAAAAGAGTGTGCACTGAAGAGGTCTTCAGCTGTCCCCATAGGAGAACCCTTTTTGGTTCCAGGTAGAACCCTTTTGGGTTCCATATAGAACCCTCTGTTGAAATGGTTATACATGGAACCCAAAATGGTTCTACCTGGAACCAAAAAGGGTTCTTCAAAGGGTTCTCCTATGGGGACAGCCAGGTCGCAGTTGTAAATGAGAACTTGTTCTCAACTAGCCTACCTGGTCAAATAAAGGTGAAATAAATGTTATAAAATTATTGCTAAATACTGCATAATTTAAACAGTTTGCCCGAAAACACGTTTAAATATCGCACTATAACTTGGGCAAAAGAGCAAACAGTACCCGTCAGAACATGTTGAACCGAATTGAAAACAAAGCTGCTGCCAACAGCAAGAACACAGTGTCCGATTCTTAGGGTAGCGCTGATAAAAACTTAATCCAATCAACAACACAATCACATTATATTCCAGTGACTGTGATAAGACTCTGTGTATTTCTGTGCTCTATTTATGCTATCACTGTGCAAGGTTGTGCCTTTGCTGTGTACTACAGAGAGAGAGTAATGTCCCATGTTCAAGTACTTTCTCCCAGTGTCAATAGCTGTGATGATGATGACTTCAACACAGCATTTACATACCTAGCATGCCTTTTCATTTCCTGCATTATATCATTCTACTGTTGCACTGTTGGCTTTCTCATGTTGAGTAGGGACATTCTAGATGTCTATATATACATACAATATAGAGAAAAATATTSATCTAAACATTTCATACAAAACATAACTGAAAAGATGAGGAGGTAAATACTGTATGTTGCTCATACGGTTGCTCATTGTACCACAATAGAGTARGAAAAGTATTATATATGTTGGACTGTGAGTCACATGGAAACGCTATGAGCCATGAGTTCAAAACTTCTCTACTGACAAGCTGGCACGGAGCCACCACAGAGAACATTTACTGCACTAACAGCTCTACAAATGGCATGTATTCACCATAACTGCTGCTACCAGACTATTGTACACAATAGAGTAGGAAAAGTATTATATATGTTGGACTGTGAGGTCACATGGAAACGCTATTACCAAAAATGAGTTCAAATGAACTCTCTACTTGGACAAGAAACCGAATTTTGATCAAACTCTGGCACCCATATCTAGTGAGAGCGCGCAGAGAAGAAAATATTCAAAGTCTGATCATAGCGTACAACAGCATCTATTTGCATATGTAGCATGTTATTGCACACACAGACAATAAAGGAGTTTGCTATTATTAAAGACTCGGTTATTTTTTGTAATTTAATTGTTATCTACTAATCATAACCTTGTGACTTTGAGAGTTGACACAAACATGTTAACACTTGCCCAAAACACATTTAAATATTGTACTATAAATTATGCCTTCCAGTATTATACTTATGCTAAAATCCTATTCTATTCTACTGAGTCATTTACTTTATGTTCATAGACTTATATTTTCTTTTTCTTATTGTTGTTGCTTTGTCAAGAAGGAACCTGCAAGTCAGCATTTCATTGGGCGGTCTATACCATGTGTATCCTGTACATACGACTAAAAGAACTTGAAACTAGGGTTTGTCTAGAAAGAGAAGTGGACAGGGATTCAGTCTTCAATGAGGGTGAACTTCTGTGACCAAGTATGGAGGACAAAAGGTAGAGAACTGTTATTCTATGGCAGGTATGCCAAGAGGCAAAAGAGCTGAAGTTGCACTGAGTTGAACCTGACTTTTCCAATCCCACTAAT
>NC_036853.1:8249000-8250801 GCF_002910315.2 Salvelinus sp. IW2-2015
AGACTCGTATTTATTATTGCTAAATACTGCACAATTTAAACACTTGCCCAAAACACATTTAAATATTGTACTATAAATTATGCCTTCCAGTATTATACTTATGCTAAAATCTCTATTCTATTCTACTGAGTCATTTACTTTATGTTCATAGACTTATATTTTCTTTTTTCTTATTGTTGTTGCTTTGTCAAGAAGGAACCTGCAAGTCAGCATTTCATTGGGCGGTCTTATACCATGTGTACCTGTACATACGACTAAAAGAACTTGAAACTAGGGTTTGTCTAGAAGAGAAGTGGACAGGGATTCAGTCTTCAATGAGGGTGAACTTCTGTGACCAAGTATGCGAGGACAAAAGGTAGAGAACTGTTATTCTATGGCAGGTATGCCAAGGGCAAAAGAGCTGAAGTTGCACTGAGTTGACACCGTGACTTTCCCAGAGAGAGAGAGAGAGAGAGAGAGAGAGAGAGAGAGAGAGAGAGAGAGAGAGAGAGAGAGAGGATACCATTACAGGTAAAGGATATGGTGGAGCCCAGGCCAAACACCAAGACTTCACTCTACTGGAACTGAACTGAACAGGGGGAGGAAATCACTATGAACAGGCTGGCTAATACACAACTCCATCTCTCTCTCTCTATCCCTCTCCCTTTACCTCACCTCTCCCTCACCTTCACATTATCCCTCTTTCCCTCTCTTTCTACTTTGAACTAAGCCAATGGACGCCAAAGTGGAGAAATGGAGATCTTAATAACATTTGTTCTGACAATTTGAGAAATAGACAGAGACAGCAAGACAGTCAGGATGCCAGCAAGCCAGTCAGCCAGAAAGAGAGACATACAGACAACCAGCCAGCCAGCAAGCCGGATGAACAGGCAGCCAAAAAGACAGAGACAGCCAGGCAGACAGACAACAAGCAAGCCAGATGAACAGGCAGTCAGAGAGACAGAGACAGCCAGGTAGCCAGCCAGCCAGCCATAAGCAGCGAAACTTTCACTGGGGACATGTCCCCCCCACATTCTGAAATTGCATTTTTGTCCCACCCAGTTTTATCATTGGAATGTGATACCAAACAAGGCACGGTTTGCTATAGGACCATGCGGATACCTCTGAGCCGGCGGGTAGGCTGTTTGGAGTGTTTATCTGACAAAAATATATACAGTACCAGTCAAAAGTTTGGACACACCTATTCCTTCAAGGGGTTTTCTTTATTTTTACTATTTCTACATTGTAGAATAATAGTGAAGACATCAAAACTATGAAATATAACATATGGAATCATGTAGTAACCCAAAAAGTGTTAAACAAATCAAAATATATTTTTGATTTTTCAAAGTAGCCACCCTCTGCCGTGAACTTTTAACAAGGCACACCTGTTAATTTAAATGGATTCCAGGTGACTACCTCATGAAGCTGGTTGAGAGAATGCCAAGAGTGTGCAAAGCTGTCATCAAGGAAAAGGGTGGCTACTTTGAAGAATCTGAAATATAAAATATATTTTGATTTGTTTAACACTTTTTTGGTTACTACATGATTCCATGACAGCTCTTTGGTCTTGGCCAAAGTGGAGTTTGGAGTGTGACTGTTTGAGGTTGTGGACAGGTGTCTTTTATACTGATAACAAGTTCAAACAGGTGCCATTAATACAGGTAACGAGTGGAGGACAGAGGAGCCTCTTAAAGAAGAAGTTACAGGTCTGTGAGAGCCAGAAATGTTGCTTGTTTGTAGGTGACCAAATACTTATTTTCCACCATAATTTGCAAATAAATTCATAAAAAATCCTACAATGTGATTTTCTGGATTTTTT
>NC_036853.1:8254461-8266216 GCF_002910315.2 Salvelinus sp. IW2-2015
AGCGTCTCCTGAATCACATCCCAACCAGTTTTTACTCAAACTAACGGAAGACGATGACATCGAAACCTACCTCTGTACGTTTGAACGGACAGCTCTACGGGAAGGATGGCCAAGGCCGAAGTGGGCCAGTCTGATGGCCCCGTTCCTCTCAGGGAATGCCCAAAAGGAGTATTGGGACCTGAACGACGAACAGGCGACTAATTACGACGGACTCAAATGGGAGATACTTAGCCTCTACGGGTACAGCCTGGCCCATCGGGCTTAACGGTTCCACAACTGGAGGTTCGTAGCCAACGCATCCCCCCGAGCACAGATGAGCGACCTACTGCACGACAACAGGGCATGGCTCCTTACCGACGTATCCACACTCTCCATCCTCGACAAAGTGGTCCTGGATCGCTTCTTACGGGCGCTACCCTACGACATGAAGAGGGCAGCGAGTCTATGCGCGCCCCAGACCTTGGAGGGCCTCCTGGAAGCAGTGGAGACGCATCATAACACGCAGGCCCTGCTGARTGGGAGCCGAGATGAGTCGGCGACCCGTCCGAGGGGACGGAAGGACAGCCCCAACGCGGTGTACCCCGAACCAACAGTCGGCAGGGGCAAAGGACCGCAAACCCGTGGAGAAACGGCTGGGGTAGGGCCGACCCACCCCGACGACCTCATGTAGATGGAGACCGAAGGAGGTGCTTTGAGTGTGGCGCCCGGGGGCACATTCCCTGGAATTGCCCAGCTCGAGAGGAGTCGATGCCATCAGCTAGCCCCGGCGGCGAGGTGGGTCATGCCGTGAACTATGTCACCTTCTGTTGGGCGCACCAYGAATCAACTGCACACATGGTTGCGGTGAAGGTTGACGGACACGACAGGGAAGCGCTATTGGACTCCGGAAGTATGGTTACGCTCATAACCACGAGCCTGCTGAACCAGGAGACCGAAAGGGGTAGGGAGATGTCCATTTCCTGTGTTCACGGTGACACAAAGCGGTATCCAACCGTATGGACCGTGACGCCACAAGGGAGCTGCCAGATGACGGTTGGTGCAGTGCCAGAGCTGCCGGTACCTCTCCTAGTGGGACGGGATTGTCTGCTGTTTGCGGCCCTATGGGGGCACGAGTTGAGGAAGAAGGTACGAGCCGGCCAAAGAAGAGATCGGGGACGACCAATAGCCTGTGCGGCCTGGAAGCAACCGGTTAACCAGCATGGGTCTACGGCTCCGGAGTCGGAGGGGGCGCCGGAACCCGAACCCCCTAGGAACCCCCTGGAGGAGGAGCCCATCCTCCCTCTCCTCAATTTCGAGGGGCCAGTCGAGACCCCCACTGAGGGCCAACTAGGGGGACAATTCGGGACGGCCCAGTGGGAGGATCCGAACTTGAAAGCCGCCGCAGCCCAAGTGATAGCGGTGGATGGACAGCTACTTCCGGGGGTGAGTGACTGGCGATACCCCCATTTCCTAATCAAGAATAACCTTTTGTATCAGGTGTCGCACCAACAGGGGGAACTTCGAGAGGTGTTGTTGCTGCCCCGACGGTACGTGGGAACCGTTCTTCAGCTGGCCCACACCCACCTGTTGGGGGCGCACCTGGGAGTGGAGAAGACCCGGGAATGGATCGCCGCCCGGTTCCACTGGCCCGGGATGAGGAGGGCCGTGGAAAACTACTGTTGCAGCTGCCCGGAGTGTCAACTCAGCTGCCCGGAGTGTCCACTCACGCCCCCGAAAGCCCACTTCCGAAGCCCATTGGTCCCCTTTGAACGCATCGCCATGGACATAGTGGGACCCCTGGTAAAAACAGCACGAGGACACCGGTACATCCTGGTGATAGTAGATTATGCCACCCGGTATCCCGAGGCCATTCCACTACGGGCGGCGGTATCCAAGGGAATCGCCCGGGAGCTGTTCCACCTCTTTAGCCGGGTGGGCATCCCGAATGAGATCTTGACAGACCAAGATACAGAGTTTATGTCCCGCCTCATGAAAGAGTTGTGTGCCCTCCTGCAGATCAAGCAGATCCGTACCGCCGTTTTTCACCCGCAGACGGATGGGCTCGTCGAGCGCTTTAACTTCTCTAGGATAGGGGGCAGCATTTTCACGTTTGGATGAAAAGCGTAAACTGCCTCCTACTCAGTCCCAGATGCTAATAGATGCATATTATTATTAGTATTGGATAGAAAACACTCTGACATTTCTAAAACTGTTTGAATCATGTCTGTGACTATAACAGAACTTATTTGGCAGGCAAAACCCCGAGGACAAACCATTCAGATTTCTTTTTTTTKAGGTCACTCTCTTTTCAATGAATTTCATTGGGAATCCAGATTTCTAAGGGACCTTCCGGCAGTTCCTATCGCTTCCACTGGATGTCAACAGTATTTAGAAATTGGTTGAGGTTTTTCCTTTGAGAAATGAAGAAGTAGCCATGTTCAGAATGAGGCTCCAGTGAAGTGTACTGTTTGTTAGAGGTGCGTGACCAGAAAGCATGCTACACATTGTTTTCCTCYGGTATTGAACACAGATCATCCCGTCTTAAATTTTATCGATTATTTACGTTAAAAAATACCTAAAGTTGTATTACAAAAGTAGTTTGAAATGTTTGGACAAAGCTTACAGGTAACCTTTGAGATATTTTGTAGTCACGTTGTGCAAGTTGGAACCGGTGCTTTTCTGGATCAAACGCGCCAAATAAATGGACATTTTGGATATATATCGATGAAATTAATCGACCAAAAGGACCATTTGTGATGTTTATGGGGCTTATTGGAGTGCCAACAGAAGAAGCTCGTCAAAAGTAAGGCATGAATTATATCTTTATTTCTGCCTTTTGTGTCGCGCCGGAAGGATTGAAATATGATGGTCTGTGATTGTTAGCTAGGGTGTATCCTCAGATAATAGCATTGTTTGCTTTCGCCGTAAAGCATTTTTGAAATCTGACACGTTGGCTGGATTCACAACAAGTGTAGCTTTAATTTGGTATATTGAATGTGTGATTTCATGAAAGTTCCAGGTGGGAGACAGGGTGCTGGTCTTAATCCCCACGGCCGAAAGTAAATTCCTGGCAACATGGCACGGATCATACGAGGTGGTCGAGAAGATGGGACCTGTCAATTTCCGCATACGGCAACCGGGGAGACGGAAACCTCAACAGATTTACCACGTGAACCTGTTGAAGAAGTGGCACGAGAGGACAGCCTTGGCCGTGTTATGGTCGGGACCCAGGACGCCAACGGAACCAATGGTGGTCCCGAGCAATGAGGACCTCGACCCGGCCCAGAAGCAAGAACTCAGGGAGCTTGTCGATCGGAACACGGCGGTGTTCTCCGAGAAGCCAGGTCGCACGACCCTCATTGAACACCACATCCGTACCCGGSCCGGCGAAACGGTAAGAAAGAGGCCATATCGGATTCCGGAGGCCCGAAGGAAGGCCGTGAAGCAGGACGTGGAGGCTATGCTGAGGATGGGGGTGGTTGAAAAGTCCCACAGTGCATGGTGCAGCCCCATCGTGTTGGTGCCCAAACCGGACGGTAGCCTCYGCTTCTGTAATGATTTCCGGGGGGGTGAACGATATCAGCTTGTTTGACGCATATCCCATGCCGAGGGTGGACGAGCACATCGACCGATTGGGAAAGGCCTGGTACATCAGCACCCTTGACTTGACCACTGGATATTGGCAGGTACCGTTGGCAGCCTCCTCCCGGGAGAAGACGGCATTTTCGACACCAGACGGGTTGTATCAGTACCGGGTACTCCCGTTCGGTCTCCACGGAGCCCCGCCCACATTCCAACGGCTGATGAACAAAGTACTTCGACCCCACCAGCAGTACGCAAGCGGCCTATTTGGATGACATCATCATCCACAGCCAAGGTTGGGAAGAGCACTTGACGCGCCTCCAGGCGGTGCTGGACGCCCTCAGACAAGCCGGGTTGACCGCGAACCACAAGAAGTGCAAACTAGGTTTCGAGGAAGTGGAGTACCTGGGGTATTTGATCGGACGGGGGAACATCAAGCCACAGGAGAGGAAGGTTCACGCGGTGCGTGACTGGCCCGTTCCACGCACCAAGACACAGGTCAAGTCCTTCCTGGGACTGGCAGGATACTATAGCCGATTTATCCCCAACTTTGCGGCTATAGCTTCCCCCCTCACCGATCTAACCAGGGCCCGCCTCCCGAAAACAGTGAAATGGACGAACGAGACAGAAGCGAAGTTCAGCCGTCTGAAGGAAGCGCTATGCTCCAATCCGATTCTCGTAACGCCAGATTTCCAGGTTCCGATGGTGGTCCAGACGGATGCGTGTGATACGGGACTAGGCGACGTTCTGTCCCAGATACACGATGGGGAGGAGCACCCCATCTTGGACATCAGCAGAAAGCCCCTGGTGGCTGACCTGCGTACAGCAGGTCAGCCACCAGGGGGAGACTCGTCGAGGCCTGGTGACAGACGGAGTATACATCACGAGGCGATGGCTCCATCTGCTGGTCTCGACGGGCTCTCCGCCCATGACTAATTGGGGCTGATTGGGGAGTTGGTGAGTAATCAAGGGCTGATTGCTCACCAGCTGTACAAGCCCCATAAAGCTGCCAGAAGGGCAACACACAGAGGAGGACTGGGGGAAGTAAGGTGACTGCCGTGTAGTTGGAGACGGTGCCCGAGCTAAGACGAGGGAGTTTGAGTGCCCGAGAGGATACAGCAAGACCCGGAGCCCAGAAGACGGTATCCCAGAAAGGGTTTCATGGGGGAGACCTATCCTTTTCTTTTGATTTATTATTTAATAAACACCCTTGAAACCGAGCTAATCATACTCTGTCCATGTCTGATCTGTGTAAACGTCTTGACCCAACCCCCTGGTCTGCCACAATATATATAATGTCGTCCCCCCACTTCTAAAGCCAAAGTTGCACCCCTGGTTATAATGGTGTAGTTGAGTGGATTGGGATTTACAGCACCAGGGCATGTCGTGGCAGACAACTCTTTCACAACGTCTTCYGGTCCCTCTCCTCTCCATCATACAATTAACACTTATAATTACAGAGGTTTGCCAGAGACAGAGATAGATGGTGTTAATCGGTTTGTCTCTGCCTCACTAAGTTACTCTCCATTTCATTACCAAAACGTCCTTCCCTTATGATCTCACTAACTTACCAACCCAATCATCTCAGACTCACCAAGAGGACTCAATTAAAACAGATACAGTGAAGTCATTCATAGTATAGCAGATATTACATTTATAAACAATGAGGAGTCTTCCGTCATCAATTCATATGATCTTTCTGAGGATCACTCATTGGACAAACCAGGCTCTCTCCATCCCGGGCTCACTGGCCAATCAGGGCTCAGGTCTAACCTGGTCAGGTAAGGAGCTGGTTGTAACATGCTGACTCTGGAAGATCAAGTGACACAGGGAGTTCACAGCCTCAGTAACAAATGAAAGATGATAAAAGTAGGTTCCGTAGTGCAGCAGAGCTGTTGAGGAAATGAACAATGCTTCAGTTTCTGTGTGAAGTGAGATCTGAGAGGGGAGTGTGTCTCAATGCATTATGGGCCTGCATCTTGACCTTTGACCTCAGACAATAACTGACGAACTCAACTCACTTTTTCCCCCACTGTTTTTATAAATGTTCCACACCAGTGACCCTGCAGAACTCCTGATGCAGAGATTGTGCTCGAAAAGAGAAGTGTAATCTAATTTTGGCGAAAGAGCAAACAGTACACGTCAGAACTTGTTGAACCACATTGAAAACAAAGCTGCTGCCAACAGCAAGAACACAGTGTCCGATTCTTAGGGTAGCGCTGATAAAAACTTAATCCAAACAACAACACAATCACATTATATTCAGTGACTGTGATAAGACTCTGTGTATTTCTGTGCTCTATTTATGCTATCACTGTGCAAGGTTGTGCCTTTGCTGTGTACTACAGAGAGAGAGTAATGTCCCATGTTCAAGTACTTTCTCCCAGTGTCAATAGCTGTGATGATGATGACTTCAACACAGCATTTACATACCTAGCATGCCTTTTCATTTCCTGCATTATATCATTCTACTGTTGCACTGTTGGCTTTCTCATGTTGAGTAGGGACATTCTAGATGTCTATATATACATACAATATAGAGAAAAATATTSATCTAAACATTTCATACAAAACATAACTGAAAAGATGAGGAGGTAAATACTGTATGTTGCTCATACGGTTGCTCATTGTACCACAATAGAGTARGAAAAGTATTATATATGTTGGACTGTGAGTCACATGGAAACGCTATGAGCCATGAGTTCAAAACTTCTCTACTGACAAGCTGGCACGGAGCCACCACAGAGAACATTTACTGCACTAACAGCTCTACAAATGGCATGTATTCACCATAACTTTTAAGTCGAGATCAGCTGATTCCTGTCAAAACGATTCACCTAATCTGGAGATGGATATGAAGCGACTGCCTGTGACACGGATGTTTACACTGCCCAACAGATGAGGACGGAGAAGGTGGAGACGGAGGAGAAGTGAGAGAGGGAAAGAAAGAAGTGTGGGATACATCCATGTTTCAAAGCAGCAGTTATGTGAGCAGTTATCTGGAATGAGTCTCTGGGAACAGGACGGGTGCTAAACCATAATATTGAGACTTGTCCAGGGCCAATTTCCCCAGCAAAATATCAACGCATGGTTGGATAGCTGGGACACATTGTGAAGACAGGGAACAGTGGGGCTTTGAGGGCCAGCGTGACACGTTAACAGAATCACTTTAGCTAGTGGCCTAGTGTCTGGAGCTGGGCTGGGGTAATGACAGCATGTGATAGATGGGAGAAGGCCGCATCGGATCTGCTGCTTTTAGAAGTTAAACATTTTCTGATGCATTTTGCTTCATCACGATGATAGGCCGGTACACTTTGCTTCTTGAAAGTCCAAAATCATGAAAACTTGACTGCTGACATGCAAAACATTTAGGACTGTATAACAGTGGAATAATTCAAAAAATACCAAAAGATCGCTTTTGAGTGGAGTTTCCCTTAAAGACGCCATTCGCTTTATATAGGCCTAACTAAGATAGAGTGTAGCACTCCCAAGGTATGTTTGAACAGATTAATAGAGTGTGTGTGTGTGTGTGTGTGTGTGTGTGTGTGTGTGTGTGTGTGTGTGTCGTGCGGTGCGTGCGTGCGTGCTGCGTCGTTGCGTGGCGTGCGTGTGTGTGTGTGTGTGCGTGTGTGTTGTGTCAGACCCAGCCAGTGACACAGAGAGCTCTCTCTACAGACTTGGGCCAAGGTCAGGCTATGTGGATAAGAGCGACAAGGGCTTGTTGGTTTAGATGGGACTGACGTGGCATCTCAGGTGGCGGGTAATTGGTGGAGCTCAGTGAAACACAGCTAGTAATGCAATACATATCATAATGTGATGTATGTGTTTGAAATATGGGTATACTTAGCTCTTTTGGCTACAGATGCAATGAATATTGTAATGTGATGGATATGTCTGGAAATATGCTCCTTTGGAAACATAATATGAACTCATTTCCCCATCAAATGAAGTAATTAATCATGTGGGATTGTGGCGCCATGAAAGTATTATAGATGAACTGTATAGGAAAAGATGAATGTATAGTATATAGCCCAGGTTCTGGACTTAAAACGTACCTATCACAACCTATTCATCACAAGCACTTTACTACAGCTCTGGTTCTGGCTGCCTCAGGACTAGGGACATGGTGAATGTAAAACGTTCATATAGGTTCCCCTCAATCTTCTGCTGAATATCAAGTTGGGAATTCTCCTGTTGTGGTTCTGCTGTCACCTGTGAAATAATGTTTACTATTTGAGTGGGAAATAAACCCTACAGGGCTGTGGAGAAAAAGTGCCTGCAATGATAGAAATATCCTCATCGATTCCAATTAAAAGATATACCAAAATATCTAAGAATTACCAAGACCTTTGGAGTTGGACTGAAGTGCTGTTTATAATCAGAAAGAGGCAGTAGGAGGGAGTTTCATAACTGAGTGTAGTAGTGAGCTGCCTGCCTGTCTGCCTGCCTGTCTGCCTGTCTGCCTGCCAAGAGTTGTCCACTCAGGCTTCTCTATTTCTCCTCCACTGTTATAGACTCATTGTGGGAACAACGGCACGGCTGGCCTGACACTCCTCTCTCCTCCCTTCCTCCTTCCCTCCTCCCTCCCCTCTCTACACTGCTGCACAAACACATGGACACACACATGGATGGACGCACATGCATGCACACACGTACATACAAAACACTCACTAACAGCACACACACACACAAACACACACACACACACACACACACACACACACACACACACACCACACACACACAACACACACACACACACACACACCACAGGACAATAAGGGGGAGAGGGTGAGCACTATGTGAAAAGGAGCAAGAGAAAAGGGTACTAGGAAGAAAAGAGTGAGACAGAAAGGAAAAGCAAACTGAAGAAAAGTCAGTTCCACAAAAGGAAGGAGAATAGAGAAAAAAAGTGAATAAACAATGTCAATCAGTGTGTGTGATTGATTGATTGATTGAATAAACAATGTAAGAAAACGAGTGTAGAAGAAAAATGAAAAAGAGAAAAACTCAACCCGTATCAGAGTAGGTGGAGGAGTAGAGGGAAAGACGAAGAAGAAGGAAAGGAGGAGGTGGAGGAGGAGGAGAGGGACGAAGAGGAGGGAGGAGGAGGAGCGGGAGGAGGAAAGGGAGGACGAGAGAGAAGAGGAGAGGGAGGAGGAGAGGGAGGAGGAGAGGGAGGAGGAGAGAGAGGAGGAGAGAGAGGAGGAGAGAGAAGAGGAGAGGGAGGAGGAGAGAGCATCAGGACCAGGGTGATTAAACCTTCTGTCTCCTCTCTCCAGACACGTGGACGGACTTAATCAAGTGGACGCCAGCGAGCCACATTTTCACATTACTCTCTGGCTGGGAGCCTGACAGGGCCGAGTGGAGTGAGGGGGCCGCAGCCCCCAAGCCCCCAGCCAGAGCCATGCCAGAACACATGTGAGTGGAGCTGGAGCCAGCCCAGGGCAGACAGGGCAGGGGGGTGACAGAGAGGAGAGGAGAGCAAACACAACTGTTATTAGCAGGGAGGACAGACAGAAGAGAACAAGACTCCCCCATTTTTCTCTCTCTCTCATTCTGTCTCTCTCTCTCTCTCTCTCTCATTCTGTCTCTATCTCTTTCATTCTGTCTCTCTCTCTCTCATTCTGTCTCTCTCTCTCTCTCTGCTGTCCATGCTGCTCACTCGCTGCTTCTACTATCTACTATCCTTCAAACTCCCTTTCCACTCACTCCTACTCCTCCTCATTCAATTCAATTCCATTTCAATTCAAAGGGCTTTATTGGAATGGGAAACCTACATTAACATTGCCAAAGCAAATGAATTAGATAACATACAAAAGTGAAATAAACAATACAAATGTACAGTAAATATTACACTCACAAAAGTTCCAAAAGAATAAAGACATTTCAAATGTCATATTATGCCTATATACAGTATTGTAATGATGTGCAAATAGTTAAAGTACTAAAGGGAAAATAAATAAACATAGGTTGTATTTATAATGATGTTTGTTCTTCACTGGTTGCTCTTTTCTTGTGGCAACAGGTCACAAATCTTGTTGCTGTGATGGCACACTGGTATTTCACCCAATAGATATGGGAGTTCATCAAAATTTGATTTGTTTTCGATTTGTGGGTCTGTGTAATCTGAGGGAAAATGTGTCTCTAATATGGTCATACACTTGGCAGGAGGTTAGGAAGTGCAGCTCAGTTTCCACCTCATTTTGTGGGCTGTGTGTACATAGCCTGTCTTCTCTTGAGAGCCAAGTCTGCCTTCGGCTGCCTTTCTCAATAGCAAGGCTATGGTCACTGATTCCATACATATTTTTTTGCAGAATTCTGCATGCAGAGTCTCAATTTGGTGTTTGTCCCATTTTGTGATATCTTGGTTGGTGAGCGGACCCCAGACCTCACAACCATAAAGGGCAATGGGTTCTACAACTGATTCAAGTATTTTTTGCCAAATCCTAATTGATATGTTGAATTTAATGTTCCTTTTGATGGCTTTGTGGAAGTTGCCTGTGGTGCTGATGTTTAGGCCGAGGTATGTATAGTTTTTTGTGTACTGTAGGGCAACGGTGTCTAGATGGAATTTGTATTTGTGATCCTGGCAACTGAACCATTTTTGGAACACCATTATTTTTGTCTTACTGAGATTTACTGTCAGGGCCCAGGTCTGACAGAATCTGTGCAGAATATCTAAGTGCTGCTGTAGGCCCTCCTTGGTTGGGGACAGAAGCACCAGATCATTAGCAAACAGTAGACATTGACTTCAGATTCTAGTAGGATGAGGCCAGGTGCTGCAGACTGTTCTAGTGCCCTCGCCAATTCGTTGATATATACAGTATATATTGAAGAGGGTGGGGCTTAAGCTGCGTCCCTGTCTCACCCCACGGCCCTGTGGAAAGAAATGTGTGTGTTTTTTGCCAATTTTAACCGCACACTTGTTTTTTTGTGTACATGGATTTTATAATGCTGTATGCTTTTCCCCAACACCACTTTCCATCAATTTGTATAGCAGACACTCTTGCCAAATTGAGTCAAAACTATTTATTTTTTTAAATCAACAAAGCATGTGAAGATTTAGCCTTTTATTTGGTTTGTTTGCTTGTCAATTAGGTTGTGCAGGGTGAATGCATGGTCTGTCGTATGGTAATTTGGTAAAAAGCTAATTTGTCTTTTGCTCAATACATTGTTTTCACTAAGGAAATGTACAAGTTTGCTGTTAATGATAATGCAGAGGATTTTCCCAAGGTTGCTGTTGACGCATATCCCCCAGTAGTTATTGGGGTCAAATTTGTCTCCACTTTTGTGGAATTGGGTGATCAGTCCTTGGTTCCAAATATTGGGGAAGATGCCAGAGCTGAGGATGATGTTAAAGAGTTTAAGTATAGCCAATTCTCATTCTCTCTCTCTACCCCGATCCAAACATGCCCCTTTTCCTTTCTCTTTTCTCTTCTGCTCTTATTTCATTTGTTCTGTTCTTTACTTGCCTAAGGCCAAATGACGGGCGAGGGAAGAGGTTTCATTAAATAAGCAGCTTATCTCTGAGGACACACCAGAGAAATACTCTTGATTCAGGCTGTTTCATGTCATTACATTGAATTACAGTACGTTCAGTAATGAGTCAACTTTTAATCACTTTGAGTCACGTTTCTAGATTCGGGACTAGATGACCGTAGAGTACAATAAGCATAACTGCTGCCATGTCAACAGTACTCAAAGCAGATGGATGTAGACGTTTCTTTGCACATCTGCTCTCGTCTAAATGATACACAGGTGGTTTGTTGATAAGGGGGGCAGACACAGGTAGTGTGTAGCTGCTTTATCCTCCAGGAGAATGTACCAAGCATTTGATACGCCGTCTCAAGTCAGTCACCCACACACAGGGCCAGCCTTCAGAGGCCCTCCGGACCCGTGAGTGAGAGCTAATTAAGTTGGAGATCACAATGAACAAGAGCCTCCTAGAGGCCAAGCCATCGCTCAGGGCCCAGTGTAATGAACACCCACCTACAGGTGTGCTGATCCCTGCTGCCCTGCACGCACGCACGCTGTAGACTGTGTGTGGCAATGGTCTGTCTGTTGTGTGTGGGTGTGCTGTGAATGTGTGTGTGGTGGTGGTGTGTTGTGTGTGTGTGTGTGTGTGTGTGTGTGATGTGTGTGGTGTTGTTGTGTGTGTTGTGTGTGTGTGGTCGTGTGTGTGTGTGTGTGT
>NC_036853.1:8266346-8277095 GCF_002910315.2 Salvelinus sp. IW2-2015
ACATTAACATGCACCTTGGTTGGAGAGCGAGGTAGTGGAAATGTTCCTTTCCCTTGGTATCATGTGCGTACGTATGCCCACAGAAACACATAAGCACACACACAATAGATGACGCATCCCCAACACACATATTATAACACACTAACACAAACACTAGAAATAACATTGACTCTAAATTCAGCCCATGCAGGGCTTCCAACTGGCTCTGCTTTCCTCTTTCCATGATTCATTCAACTCCTTCATTTCATTTCCTAGAAGTGTGCCAGGTAAAGCCATGCCTTGAGCACACTACCCTGCTTTTGCAGCACTAATCTGTCCCTCCACGATTTCCCATGTTTTTGTGTCTGATACTTATGGGCAAAAATGCTTCATTTTGCTGCGGTAATTCTGGCATTTTGTGTGGCAAATCGCAATTATTTTGTCCAATTTGTTGCGAAAATGTACTGAAGTGTGGCTTGACTGAATCGTTTTGTGTGGTAAAAGTGTTGTGTTTAGTTCAAATAGTAAGCCTTCTTTTTGTAGTGCGGTGATCAGGCAGTTTTATGCAGTAATAGTAATGGTGATTGGTCAAATTTGGACCTTAATTGATTCTGAAAAAGAAATAGCATACGTCCCAAATTGCACTCTATGCCCCATGTAGTGCACTACTTGGGGCTCTGACCAAAAGTAGTGCACTGTATTAAGGCCATTTGGGACACGTCCCAAAAATAAGTGGACCAGTAGAGCGCATCCTACTGTTGATTAAGTTAACGGATTGTTTCCTCTCTGAAAACAATAACACAATGTTCCTGCTCCTCCCTGGAGGCTGGTAGAAAGAGAGGTATTTCCCTCCGTTTCACATTCTACACTGGATGGGTTGTCAAAACTCAGTACAACTCTTTTTGTTTGTCTGACAAATTAGATTGAAAGTTAAGTGGACTGGAATATATGAGAAATTATACTAAATGTTATAATATCCCATGTCATTCATCATAACATTAAACTTGGGTTTGAGAATACACAGTGACATACAGTATATATCTAACTGATTGCAAATTATGTAGGCCTACATAAACTTCACTTAGTACTGGTAATCCAAAATGTAATACTTTTGTATCCTCGAAAACATAAATAAAGGCTGAATTAGAATGGTCAAAGTCTGTGTATCAACATGGACTTTCCTTGGTCTTTCTAGTTCAATGCCCACATCAGGAAATGCCTGTGATGGAACGCTAATATTTAGCTTGTCCCTTGGTATRAAATGAAAATTACACAGTGCAATCCAAATACCTGTTTGGCTGCCCAGGTGACCGCCCCACCCGCCCGCCTGTCTCCTCCATGGACGTAAACACTGTAATTACCCAGAGGCCTCAGGGGCTGCCAAGGAGGGCGGAGTTTAGGATCTTATTGGCTAGCTTTCTCTCACTGGACCCGGATTCAGCAGCATAAGCAGTTTTAAGGGGTACGTCGAGACAACAGATGGCATATCCAATCAGCAAAGCCCTCTGAATGTTTACATAAGACTCATTGTAGAAGTAAATATTTGTTTCTTCACAATCCCGAACAGGCATTTTGAGTGCTCTGATGCAACAGTGGAGACTTGGGTCAACAATACTAGAGAGGGGGGGGGGGGCGGGGGGTTCTGGTGACAGTTATCACAGTGATTGGAATCAGATAACAAATAAAATAAAATGTTATTGGTCGCATAAACATATTTAGGAGATGTTATTGTGTGTGTAGCGAAATTATTGTGTTCCTAGCTCCAACAGTGCAGTAGAATCTAACAATTCACAACAATACACACAAATCTAAAAGTAAAATAATGGAATAGCCGGTTGGTAGCTGCGTATTTAACAGTCTGATGGCCTCGAGATAGAAGCTGTTTTTCAGTCTCTTGGTCCCAGCTTTGATGCACCTGTACTGATCTCGCCTTCTGGATGGTAGCGGGGTGAACAAGCCGTGGCTCGGGTGGTTGACGTCCTTGATKATCTTTTTGGCCTTCCTGTGACATCGGGTGCTCCCCCTGGAGGGCAGGCAATGTGCCCCCGGTGATGCTTTGGGCAGACCATACCACCCTCTGGAGAGCCCTGCGGTTGCGGGTGGTGCAGTTGCCGTACCAGGTGGTGATACAGCCCGACAGGATGCTCTCAATTGTGCATCTGTAAAAGTTTCTGAGGGTCTTAGGGGCCAAGACAAATTTCTTCAGCCTCCTGAGGTTGAAGAGGCGCTGTTGCGCCGCCTTCACCACACTGTCTGTGTGGGTGGACCATTTCAGATTGTCAGTGATCAATGTATCACTGTCACCAGGCCGTGATTACATGTGGTTGAGGTCCATCTCCAGTATGAACAGCAGCACCTGCTTTATGATAAACACACCAGCAGCTAGAACAGCCATGAAACGCACAGCATGACTTCAGTATGACTCTGGAGGAGAGGAGCGCACCAAGGGCCYGTCCCAAATGGCACCCTATTTCCTATAGTGCGCTACAGCCCTATGGGCCCTGGTCAAAAGTAGTGCACTCTGTAGGGAATAGGGTGCCAGTTTGGGGATGCAGACCAATACGGCCACACAGGAAAATCTGTTAAAGACAACGGTCCAGTATAATTGGAGTATCGTGCGAGGGAAAAGGAGAAATGAGCAAATGAAAACGCCAACGGAACGACCATCTCCACGGCATGACTAAATTGCTCGTAAACCGCAACACCCAAACTCTCAGCAGCTTGCGTATAAACACACATGCTCCTCATAACAATTAAACCTAAATGAAGGAAAAGAGAAGGAAAATACTCTGCTGGAGAGATCACTGGCTTTCTTTCCAAATACATTTACCCCTACAGAGAGGTAAGCTCAGTGGAGACTGGAGAGAGAGCCAGCTGGAGAGGGTTAATGCCCAGTAAGTGGATGTTTCACTGTGGCTATTTATTTGACTGTTATAGTGTAGGGATCAGTGACAGGTCCAATGCTGGCTCCAAGTGGTGCTGGTACTGGTGATGGTTCTGGTGTTCCTGGTGCTGGTACTGGTGTTGGTTCTGGTGTTCCTGGTGTTGGTACTGGTGTTGTTGCTGGTGTTGGTGTTGTTGGTGCTGGTGTTGTTGGTGTTGGAGGTGGTGTTGGTGCTGGTGGTGTTGGTGCTTCTGCTGGTGTTGGTGCTAGTGCTGGTAGTGTTGGTGCTTGTTCTGGTGTTGGTGCTGGTGTTGGTGCTGGTGTTTGTGCTGGTGTTGGTGCTGTTATTGGTGCTGTTGGTGCTTATTCTGGTGTTGGTGCTGGTGTTTGTGCTGGTGTTGGTGCAGGTTCTGTGGATGTTGTTGGTACTATTATTGGTGGTGGTCCTGGTGTTGGTGTTAGTGCTGGTGTTGCTGCTGGTATTGGTGCTGGCTCTGGTGTTCATGTTGGTGTTGGTCGTGTTGGTGCTGTTGGTTTAGTGTTGTTGGTGATGGTTCTGGTATTGGTGCTGGCGTTGGTGCTGGTGTTTGTGCTGGTGCCGGTGTTGGTGCTGGTGCCGGTGTTGGTGTTGGCAGTGCTGGTGTTGGTGCTGTGTTTGGTGCTTGTGTTGACGGTGCTGGTGTTGGTGCTGTGTTTGGTGCTTGTGTTGGCGGTGCTGGTGTTGGTGCTGAATCGAAAAAGGGGGAATAATGAAATATGAGAGTAGGTAATAGAGGAGAAGGGGAGGAGAGAAGGTGGGAGAGGATAAATGGGGTAGGACAAGGGGAGGAGAGGACAAGAGGAAGAGAGGAGAAGGGGGGAGAAGAGAAGGGGGAGAGGAGAGCAGCAGTGGCGTTGAGAGATTTACAGCTCCCAGATGTGGGGAGGACGTGTGTGTGTGTGTGTGTGTGTTTGTGCATGCGTGTTTGTGCGTTCGTGTCCTGGGCGCTGGCTGGATGGTTGGCGTGCGGTCCCCTGGCTCTGAAGCCCTTCATTAAGTGTAGTCAGTCACGCAGGCAGCAGACACAACACACAACACACACACACCACACACACACACACACACACACCACCACACACACACACAACACACAACCACACACACACACACACCACACACACAACACACACACACACAGCACACACATCACACACATTCCATCACACATGGGCAGGAGGTCTTAGGGTGCGGGCCTTCACAGTCAGGCCCGCAGGCCGTTCATCACCTAATTGGCGGACATGACAGGGAACACTTAGTGAGGACGCACGCTCCTTATCGCCATGGGCCCTAGCTAAATATAAGCCACCTGTAGGGCCAGCGCCGAGGAGACTCCACAGGGAGAGATGGAGCTGAGCTCGCTGTGTGTAACCTGACACAGCTCACAGCACACAGCAAACACACACACACTCGCATACGCTCTCCATTCCCCGTTCCAATGAATACACACACACACAAATTGACGACCACGCTCCACATCCCATGTCCCAAACACACATGGACACGCGTGCATGCGACCACTCACCTCTAAGTGCGCTAACCTGTTGCAGGTTTCTGTCCTCTCTTTTGATGTTTATTGTAAGTGTAACAATATTCGCCACATAATAAAATGCCTTTTACAGTCCCCCACTCATCAGAAGAGGCCCCTGGTGCAGGGTAATGATATCACTAATCAGTAGGGGCCCTGGTACAGCATACAGATATCACTGCACTACTCACTGCAGGACCCTGCACAGCTTTTATGGTAATTCACCACATGACTCCATATTTCTCATATAAAAAACGATTAAATGGTTAAATCTGACTGCCAGTCAACCTGTTGTTCGCCAGTCAAGCATAGCAACCCCAATTAGAAACCAAGAATAAAAAATAAAAAATGTGCTCTGCAAAACCCACGTAAATGCTGGTTTAGTGTTGAAATGCGGCTATCTGTTTACTGCCAACTTATCTAAAGGGGGGGGGGGGGGTTATGTTTATGCTTTCTGCCCAAACCTTCCTCCCAAGCTTCCACTATAGACCCATTGTTCTTAGAGTCTAGATGGCTGATAAACAGACGGTAGTGTAGCAGATCCATCTCTAACTGCCTCAATGCGTTATCCTGGTTGACCTTCAAGGTAGGAGGACGCAGGGGAAAGCAGCAGGCCTTTTCATCCTCTGTGATTTTGCATTTGCAAAGAGGCCTGCTGGTGCAATAGCATCGGAGCACTTTAAAGTCCATCTGCGTGACTGAGACTACAACAGAGCCAAGAGTCTAACAGAATATCACAAGTTCCTGATTTAACATCATAATAGTTGGGCTTTAATGTCTAAATGCAAGACATATGTGTCTTTGACTTTGGTTATCTCCTAGTTTAGTGCACGTAGGTCAATCTCTGAGGGCAGAGCCGAGGGAGGAGACTGTGTATGGATGTGATTTGTTATTGGGATTCATTCACTTCCTGGTTTAGTTGTTAAGGAAGCCTAGACAAAACAGTCACACTCAGAGTAATTACACTGAACAAAAATATAAACGCAACATGTAAAGTGTTGATCCCATATTTCATGAGCTGAAATAAAAGATCCCAGAAATGTTCCATACACAAAAAAGTGTATTTCTCTCGTTGTGCACAAATTTGTTGACATCCCTATTTGTGAGCATTTCTCCTTTGCCAAGATAATCCATCCACCTGACAGATGTGGCATATCAAGAAGCTGATTAAACAGAATGATCATTACACAGGTGCACCTTAAAATAAAAGGCCAGTCGTTTGTCACACAACAATGCCACAGATGTCTCAAGTTTTGAGGGAGTGTGCAATTGGCATACTGACTGCAGGAATGTCCACCAGAGCTGATGTTGCCAGATAATTTAATGCTAATTTCTCTACCATAAGCCGCCTCCAATGTCATTTTAGAGAATATGGTAGTACGTCTACGCCAGCTGCCAGAACAGCTTCAATGCACATTGGTATAGATTCTACAAGTGGACCTAAACCATGCCAGGAAAATGCACCCCACACCATAACATACCTTGTATCCTTCGTTTACTCAAGTGTTTCCTTTTCCTCCTTTTCCTCCTATTCCTCCTTCCTCCTATTTTGGCAGTTACCGGTATACCTACAGTTGGGAAGGCCGTAGTTAGGGTAGCATGTGCGCCAAATATACACCTTGTTGCGTTGTGGCCATAGACATATAATCTGAAGGGTTTTGTAACCTCTTACCCTGGCAATTTGACTGTTAAACTCATGGGTACACTAGCAATGGATGCCAAAGAAGTTWGCCTTTTACAGATTTAAAAATACAGTCGCGGGGAAAAACATACAGTTTGAAAAACAAATGCCTACTACTGAAAAGAGAAGACTAATCTGTCTGTAGAAAGAATAGAAACACATGTTTTGTTAGTATTTGTAGCTAAGAGCAGCACTGTTTTTCAAMGTAGCTCATCTTGAGATAGGCTATAGCCATGACAAGCGCTATCACTGTGAGTACCCTATGACCTCATCTTCATCATTACGTGAGTCAGTGTGCCACTGGAAATATTATTTAGTAGCCTACTGTAGCCTATGATAAACAGTATATTTGGTATATACAGTACCAGTCAAGAGTTTGGACACATACTATTTTCTATAGAATAATAGTAGAATAATAGTGAAGACATCAAAACTATGAAATAACACACATGGAATAATTTAGTAACCAAAAAGTGCTAAACAAATCCAAATATATTTTAGATTTTAGATTCTTCAAAGTAGCCACCCTTTGCCTTGACAGCTTTGCACACTCTTGGCTTTCTCTCAACCAGCTTCACCTGTAATGCTTTTGCAACAGTCTTGAAGGAGTTCCCACATATGCTAAGCACTTGTTAGCTGGTTTACCTTCACTCTGCGGTCCAACTCAACCCAAACCATCTCAATTGGGTTGAGTTCAGGTGATTGTGGAGGCCAGGTCATCGGATGCCTCACTCCATCACTCTCCTTCTTGGTCTAATAGCCCTTACACAGCCTGGAGGTGTGTTGGGTCATTGTCCTGTTGAAAAACAAAACAGTCCTACTAAGCGCAAATCAGATGGGATGGCGTATCGCTGCAGAATGCTTTGGTAGCCTTGCCGGTTAAGTGAGCACTTGAATTCTAAATAAATCACTGACAATGTCACCAGCAAAGCACCCCCACACCGTCACACCTCCATGCTTCACGGTGGGAACCACACTAGGAGATCATCCGTTCACCTACTCTGAGTCTCACAAAGACACGGTGGTTGGAACCAAAAATCTCAMATTTGGACAGATTTCCACCGATCGAATGTCCATTGCTCGTGTTTCTTGGTCCAAGCAAGTCTTTTCTTCYTATTGGTGTCCTTTAGTAGTGGTTTATTTGCAGCAATTCGACTATGAAGGCCTGATTCACGCAGTCTCCTCTGAACAGTTGATGTTGTGATGTGTCTGTTACTTGAGCTCTATGAAGCATTTATTTGGGCTGCAATTTCTGAGGCTGGTAACTCTAATGAACTTATCCTCTGCAGCAGAGGTAACTCTGGGTCTTCCTCGGTCCTCATGAGAGCCAGTTTCATCATAGCGCTTGATGGTTTTTGCGACTGCACTGAAAAAACTTTCAAAGTACTTGAAATTTTCCGTATTGACTGACCTTAAAGTAATGATGGACTGTCGTTTCTCTTTGCGTTTTTGAGCTGTTCTTGCCATAATATGGACTTGGTGTTTTACCAAATAAGGCTGTCTTCCGTATACTAACCCTAACTTGTCACAACACAACTGATTGGCCTAAGCGCATTAAGAAGGAAAGAAATTCCACAAATTMACTTTTAACAAGGCACACCTGTTAATTGAAATGCATTCCAGGTGACTACCTCATGAAGCTTGTTGAGAGAATGCCAAGAGTGTGCAAAGCTGTCATCAAGCCAAAGGGTGGCTACTTTGAAGAATCTCAAATATAAAATATATTTTGATTTGTTTAACACTTTTTTGGTTACTACATGGTTCCATATGTGTTATTTCATAGTTTTGATGTCTTCACTATTATTCTACAATGTAGAAAATAGTAAAAATAAAGAAAAACCATTGAATGAGTAGGTGTGTCCAAACCTTTGACTGGTACTGTTTATACAGTATGTCCTCCTAATATTGTACAATCTGTGTGTCGCTTCATTGGCCTGGGCTATTGTTTATTTGAATTCAAGACCACATTGATCTCAGTTTGTCAAAAAGATTCAGCTAATGTCTTCTGTCATGTAAATTACATAGAATTGCATGAAATGTGTTTTTAAAAGGCAGATTTCTTTCAGACCCTGCTATGGCAAACGTTATTATGGCTTTATTATAAAGATACTTTTTCTTCAACAGTAAATTGACCATGCATCGAATTGCATCTTGATGCACTAATTTGTTTAAAGAAATGATGGTGTGCCGGGAAGGTTGGAGGGGGGGTAAAAAATACAACGCCCTGGAGCTTATGATTTCTTAATTTGGCCCTTCTTATCAAATATTCAAAAAAGTATTCAAGTAACGAGATGTATCCACCAACCCAAGGAGAAGAATATGCGGGAGCTTGACAGGCTGCCGTTCCGCTCTGTCGACAACCAATCCCATTGATAGGGCGGAGACTCAAGCATCTCGTCATTATATCCAGTATCTCTGGTCAGAGTCAGTGTGGCCTGAACTGGCTGGCAGCTAGGGGTGCTAGCTAGCAGTGTGTGTCCCTCCCTCCCTGTCACCAGTGTCACCTAGCTCGGGGAGATTAACCCAGCGTTAACACAGAGGCAGCAGATCACAGCCAGAGAGCTGACCCCGCTGGCTGGTGTGCCTATGGGAGTCACCGTGTGACAGGATGTGTTCTCATTATTTCTGCCCATGGGAGATATTGTCCCTGGGACCAGAGAGTCCATTTCCACTGCCTTTATGAGACTGGGACTACTTTGCACTGTGGAAGTTATGTAGCTAATTAGGTATTGTTGCTAAGGTAAGCTAGAGTTTTGGGTCTAGGCATGAATAAAGCCAACCAAAATGATGATGAAAATGATGATTATGGTAACAATGATGACATTGATGAAGATGATTCTCTGAAGAAAGATATCAGAGTCTCCAGTATAGCAAGCATGGGGCTGGAGTCTGCCGGTAGTTGTCAGAGTGAGGTCTGAGGAGTGAATGAGTCCCTGGATTAAGTGATTACTGGACAGAACAGAGATAGAAACAGAAAGAAAGACAGAAAAACAGAGAGACAGAAAGAGAGACRGAAAAACAGAGAGACAGAAACAGAGACAGAAACAGAGAGAGACACAGAAACAGAGACAGAAACAGAGAGACACAGAAACAGAGACAGAAACAGAGAGAGAACAGAGAGAGACACAGAAACACAGAACAGAAACAGAGAGAGAAAAGAAACCAGAGACAGAAACAGAAAGATACATAGAAACAGAGACAGAAACAGAGAGATACATAGAACAGAGAGACAGAGAGACACAGAAACAGAGACATAAACAGAGACAGAAACAGAAACAGAGACAGAAACAAGACAGAGACAGAAACGGAGACAGAAACGGAGACAGAAACGGAGACAGAAACGGAAACAGAGAGAGACAGAAACAGAAACAGAGACAGAAGAGAGACAGAAACAGAAGCAGAGACAGAAACGAGACAAGAAACAGGAGAGACAGAAACAGAGACAGAAACAGAGAGACAGAAACAAGAGAGAGACAGAAACAGAGAGAGACAGAAACAGAGAGAGACAGAAACAGGAGACAGAGAGACAGAAACAGAAACAGAGAGACAGAAACAGAAAACAGAGACAGAAACGGAGACAGAAACAGAGAGAGACAAAACAGAGAGAGACAGAAACAGAGACAGAAACAGAGACAGAAACAGAGACAGAGACAGAAACAGACAGAGACAGAAACAGAGACAGAAACAGAGAGAGACAGAAACAAGAAACAGAGAGAGACAGAAACAGAGAGAGACAGAAACAAAGACAAGAGACGCTCAGGCCACTCCACTGTCTTCTGCGTGAGACAGAAACTCTCCAGATATCTCTGTTTCATTATTAAAGCAGCCCAGAGGCCATGATGAGCCCAGATGCACAGATGGATTCATGGGCAGACAGTGGCAGAGAGAAGCAGGACAGACACATTCTGGAGATCACCATGCCTGGTCCGCACACATACTTGTATACACACACACTTATGTGCACTCACACAGACTCCAATCCCTGCATTAGCTGTGCAGTGTCCACCAGCTTCCCCTGCTCAGAGACAACAAAACAAGCCCCTCTAATACAGCATACTGAAGACAGGACATTAATAAGTCAGGACATTCATAAGACAGGACATTCATAAGACAGGACATTATAGACAGGAAATTCATAAGACGAGACATTCATAAAGGAGCTTGGTGCCGTGAGGAACGAGCTGCCTGCCTGCCGAAGGTTTGATGTGGCAGCCAACAGCCACTGGACTTCCTGCTTACACAGGCCGGTCTGGGTGTGTGTTGTTGTGTGTGTTGTGGTGTGTGTGTGTGTGTGTGTGTGTGTGTGTGTGTGTGTGGTGTGTGTGTGTGTGTGTGTGTGTGTGTGTGTGTGTGTGTGTGTGTGTGTGTGTGTGTGTGTGATGTGTGGGTCTGTGTTTGGAGTGCGGGTTTCACACAGACCCCATAATGCCAGTCCGTCTGAGTGGAAACTCCCTCCCAATGGGGCAGCTCTGGCTTTAACACAGTTCAACCAGCCTGCTTCCCGCCTCAGGCAAGACTCCAAGAGAGCCCCAGTGCTGCTCGGCCTGTCCCCTTTTCCCCACGCCACTCTGTTTGTCTTTCTTTGCACTCAGACCAGCTCCATCTCTCTGCACTAGGCCTGGGGCAGGCTTGACTGGGCC
>NC_036853.1:8277120-8331739 GCF_002910315.2 Salvelinus sp. IW2-2015
CATTAGCTGTGCAGTGTCCACCAGCTTCCCCTGCTCAGAGACAACAAAACAAGCCCCTCTAATACAGATACTGAAGACAGGACATTAATAAGTCAGGACATTCATAAGACAGTGACATTCATAAGACAGGAAATTCATAAGACAGGACATTCATAAAGGAGCTTGGTGCCGTGAGGAACGAGCTGCCTGCCTGCCGAAGGTTTGATGTGGCAGCCAACAGCCACTGGACTTCCTGCTTACACAGGCCGGTCGGGGTGGTGTGTTGTGTGTGTGTGTTGTGGTTGTGTGTGTGGTGTGTGTTGTGTGTGTGTGTGTGTGTGTGTGTGTGTGTGTGTGTGTGTGTGTGTGTGTGTGTGTGTGTGTGTGTGTGTGTGTGTGTGTGTGTGTGTGTGTGTGTGTGTGTGTGTGTGTGTGTGTGTGTGTGTGTGTGTGTGTGTGTGTGTGGTTGTGTGTGTGGATGTGTGGGTCTGTGTTTGGAGTGCGGTTCACACAGACCCCATAATGCCAGTCCGTCTGAGTGGAAAACCCCTCCCAATGGGGCAGCTCTGGCTTTAACACAGTTCACCAGCCTGCTTCCCGCCTCAGGCAGACTCCAAGAGAGCCCCAGTGCTGCTCGGCCTGTCCCCCTTTTCCCCACGCCACTCTGTTTGTCTTTCTTTGCACTCAGACCAGCTCATCTCTCTGCACTAGGCCTGGGGCAGGCTGACTGAGGCCTGTCGTCTACAGTCAATCCACTGCCTGGGAATATGGTACTCTAGTTCCTGAGAAATGTAACCACATCAATGACAAAACACAACCACTGCATATTTGTTTTCTTTAAATGATTCAGTCATATGAGAAATAGCCAAACAGATCAAATCTACACTGATGCAAACACTAAAATACTTCTAACTGTCATCAGCTCCAGAACAGATGACACAGTGTGCCCTTTGGCCCCAGGTATTGTCAATATAGTGTGTGGGGATCATCCCTGCTGTGGTGGCACGTGTGTATGTGACACCTGCAGCCCACACTCTAGAGGATAGCATCGTGAGGCACCCTGAATTTTCTGTGTGTGTGTCCTCTGGTGAGCAGATATTCCATCCAACTCCTTACTAACCCTAACCCATGTTCCAGCCCCACCCCTGAACTCCTTACACCCAACCCATGTTCCAGCCCCATCCCCCTGAACTCCCTTACTAACCCTAACCCCATGTTCCAGCCCCATCCCCCTAACTCCTTACTAACCCTAACCCCATGTTCCACCCCATCCTTCTGAATCCGTTACTAACCCTAACCCATGTTCCAGCCCCATCCATCCAACTCCTTACTAATCCTAACCCATGTTCCAGCCCCATCCCCGAACTCCTTTACTAACCTAACCCCATGTTCCAGCCCCATCCCATCCCCTGAACTCCCTTACTAACCCTAACCCCATGTTCCAGACCCCATCCCCCTGAACTCCATCACTTAAACCTAACCCATGTTCCAGCCCCATCCCCGAACTCCCTTACTAACCCTAACCCATGTTCCAGCCCCATCCCTCCAACTCCTTACTAACCCTAACCCCATGTTCCAGCCCCATCCCCCTGAACTCCTACTAACCCTAACCCCATGTTCAGCCCCATCCTAAACTCCTTTACTAACCCTAACCCCATGTTCCAGCCCATCCTCCAACTCCTTATAACCCTAACCCCATGTTCCAGCCCCATCCCCATCCCCCTGAACTCCCTTACTAACCCTAACCCCATGTTCCAGCCCCATCCCCCTGAACTCCTCTACTAAACCTAACCCCATGTTCCAGCCCCATCCCCCTGAACTCCCTTACTAACACCTAACCATGTTCCAGCCCCATCCCTCCAACTCCTTATAACCCTAACCCATGTTCCAGCCCCATCCCCTGACTCCCTTACTAAACCTAACCCCATGTTCCAGCCCCATCCCCTGAACTCCTTACTAACCCTAACCCATGTTCCAGCCCCATCCCTCCAACTCCTTACTAACCTAACCCATGTTCCAGCCCCATCCCTCCAACTCCTTTACTAATCCTAACCCCATGTTCCAGCCCCATCCCCCTGAACTCCTTTACTAACCCTAACCCCATGTTCCAGCCCCATCCCTCCAACTCCTTACACCCTACACCATGTTCCAGCCCCATCCCTCCAACTCCTTACTAATCCTAACCCCATGTTCCAGCCCCATCCCCCTGAACTCTTACTAACCTAACCCCATGGTCCAGCCCATCCCCTGAACTCCCTTACTAACCCTAACCCCATGTTCCAGCCCCACTCCAACTCCGTACTAACCCTAACCCCATGTTCCAGCCCCATCCCTCCAACTCCTTACAAACCCTAACCCCATGTTCCAGCCCCCACCTCAACTCTCTTACTAATCCTAACCCCATGTTCCAGCCCCATCCTCCAACTCCTTACTAACCCTAACCCCATGTTCCAGCCCCATCCATCCAACTCCTTACTAATCCTAACCACATGTTCCAGCCCATCCTCCAACTCTTACTAACCCTAAACCCATGTTCAAGCCCCATCCCCTGAACTCCCTTACTAACCCTAACCCCATGTTCCACCCCATCCCTCCAACTCCTTACTAACCTAACCCCATGTCCAGCCCCATCCCCTGAACTCCTTTACAACCCTAACCCCATGTTCCAGCCCCATCCCCCTGAACTCCCTTACTAACCCTAACCCCATGTTCCAGCCCCATCCCCCTAACTCCCTTACTAACTCCTAACCCCATGTTCCAGCTCCATCCACCAACTCCTTACTAACCCTAACCCCATGTTCCAGCCCCATCCTCCAACTCTGATACTAATCCTAACCCCATGTTCCAGCCCATCCCCTGAACTCCTTTACTAATCCTAACCCCATGTTCCAGCTCCATCCATCCAACTCCTTACTTACTAACCCTAACCCCATGTTCCAGCCCCATCCCCCTGAACTCCCTTACTCCCCATCCTCGTACCCCCAAAGGTTTGGTGTTAGTCTAGCTCCCCTAAAATAGCTCCTTCAGCGATGCAGCGGCCAGGATGATTCATAGCTGGGTCCAGCCAAACACTAGTGGAAAGCCTGACGCTCTCTCAGTGTACTGCTTTGACCTCCCATCCTATCCCATCCACGACGAGCCAATCTGAAACCAGAGCCTGAAGTAAAGACGCTTCAATATAATATTTATTTATTTAACTAGGCAAGTCAGTTAAGAACAAACTCTTATTTACAATTACGGCCTACCCCGGCCAAACTCTAACGACACTGGGCACCGCCCGGTTGAACTACCTATCACGGCCAGTTGTGAAAGAGCCTGGAATTGAACCAGGGTCTATAGTGACACCTCTAGCATTGAGATGCAGTGTCTTWKACCGGTGCGCCACCCGGGAGTCCATATTAATGAGCATAGTGCCTAGCATGGATCATTCTCATTATCTATAGTCCATTCAGGCTGTCCATTTAGCAGCATTCCATTTAGCAGACAGTCACAAGGCTCCCATTCTCCACCAGGCTGGTACTGTTTTCTCCATTTTAAAAGATGAATAACCCAGATGTTTCCTTGTTTTGCTGTTGGCTCTTTCTCACATTATATATCAAACAGAAAGTCTCTCTCTCTACATCTCTCTCTCTCTTTATTACTGTAAAGAGAGATCGAGAGAGAACAATGTGTTTTTTGTTAATGTTTATGACCTGAATGCAGAGGGATCTGTAGAAACTCGTATTTCTTCTCCTAGTTAGAGCTGACTTTCAAACAGACTTGTCTAATTCAATTACAATGTTTTTTGTTTTATTTATCTCATGTAAGAAACAGCCAATATGAACAAGAAAGGGGAAAGACTGATGGTTGGGTGTCATTGGTAAATTATTTTGTGAAGCCTGTACAAATTAACATTGGCTGCTCCTCAAGTCCCTAATGATGTGTATTTTGACTCTTGTCCTGAATGATTSGGGCTGTAGATTGGCTGTCAGGGGTTTAAAAATACAGTAACATGGTAGACAGCTGAAACCTGGATGTCTCTTCCATTCCCCACCGTATGTAACTCAACTCTGACCTGCTGACTCTCAGGCCAACCTGTAATACTAGCCCTGCCTTCAGCAACGGTATCTGGTGGCAACGCACGCACACACACATACACACTTGCATCAACAGCAGCAGCATCTATAATAGATGCCTGGAAACATATGCAATGACGGGACCTCGAACAGGGAACAGGGCAATTTCTATACGGCCACTGGCCATATGGTGAACAGGACTCCTCTATGTGGTGATTGATGGTAACTGTCGGTGGGGACCCCTGGTCCGGCAGAACACACAGGATCCACTGGGGGCTAGTGTTTCARCCCTCCTCCTCCATTCAGCCATTCATCCACATAAAGAGTTAACCCCCGCTCCCCCGCTGCCTAGCCCCAGCCCACCACACTGCCAAGGCCCCTCTCTGTGGCTGGCCTGCTGGCCTGCTGGCACAGACCCCCACTCCCTCMATGCSCTTCTCTCTCTCTCTCTCTCAATTCAATTCAAGGGCTTTATTGGCATGGGAAACATATGTTAACATTGCCAAAGCAACTGAAGTAGATAATAAACAAAAGTGAAATAAACAATAAAAATTAACAGTAAGCGTTACACTCACAGAAGTTCCAAAATAATAAATGATCTAATAATATATACAGTGTTGTAACGATGTGCAAATGGTTAAAGTACAAAAGGGAAAATAAATAAACATAAATATGGGTTGTATTTACAATGGTGTTTGTTCTTCACTGGTTGCCCTTTTCTTGTGGCAACAGGTCACAAATCTTGCTGCTGTGATGTCACACTGTGGTATTTCACCCAGTAGATATGGGAGTTTATCAACATTGTTTTGCCTTCGATTTCTTTGTGGATCTGTGTAATCTGAGGGAAATATGTGTCTCTAAAATGGTCATACATTTGGCAGGAGGTTATGAAGTGCAGCTCAGTTTCCACCTCATTTTGTGGACAGTGTGCATATATCCTGTCTTCTCTTGAGAGCCATGTCTGCCTAATGGCGGCCTTTCCCAATAGCAAGGCTATGCTCTCTGAGTCTGTAAATAGTAAATAAAGTTTTCCTTAAGTTTGGGTCAGGTATTCTGCCACTGTGTACTCTCTGTTTAGGGCCAAATAGCATTCTAGTTTGCTGTTTTTGTGTGAATTCTTTCCAATGTGTCAAGTAATTACCTTTTTGTTTTCTCATGATCTGGTTGGGTCTAATTGTGTTTCTGTCCTGGGGCTCTATGGGGTCTGTTTGYGTTTGTGAACAGAGCCCCAGGACCAACTTGCTTAGGGGACTCTYCTCCAGGTTCATCTCTCTGTAGGTGATGGCTTTGTTATGGAAGGTTTGGGAATCGCTTCCTTTTAGGTGGATGTAGAATTTAACGTCTCTTTTCTGGATTTTGATCATTAGCAGGTATCGGCCTAATTCTGCTCTGCATGCATTATTTGGTGTTTTGCATTGTACACTGAGGATATTTTTGCAGAATTCTGCATGCAGATTCTCAATTTGGTGTTTCTCTCTCAATTCAATTCAATTTAAGGGCTTATTGGCATGGGAAACACATGTTAACATTGCCAAAGCAAGTGAACTAGATAATAAACAAAAGTGAAATAAACAATAAAAATGTGTTAACAGTAAACATTACACTCACAAAAGTTCCAATAGAATAAATACATTACAAATGTCATATTATGAGCRAATAGTTAAAGTACAAAAGGGACAATAAATAAATATAAATGTGGGTTGTCTTTACAATGGTGTTTGTTCTTCACTGGTTGCCCTTTTCTTGTGGCAACAGGTCACAAATCTTGCTGCTGTGATGGCACACTGGTATTTCACCAAATATCTCTCTGTGGGTTCAAAGCCTCACAGTGGCTCTGCCTGGCTGGCTGGCTGGCCCCCCTCTGCTGCTCTGTTTAACCCCATGACTGAGCACTCTGACTGGGCCCCTGCAGAGCCAGATGGTACCCGCTCCCTAGAAACACGCTATGCCAGATTGGAAGTGGGAAAAACATGATACCAGGGTGCTTTGCGCTTTAAGTGGCCACACAACAGCCACACTTTGGAGATGATTAACGGAAATAGTCATCACCATCAGTCACACATATGTTTGATTTGATATGTGGAACAACTGTTAATATCTGAAAGCACGGCTCAACACGTGAAAGGGATGAAGTGAGTCTAGCACAGGAGGTTGGTGGCACCTTAATTGGGGAGGATGGGCTCGAGGTAATGGCTGGAGTGGAATGGTATCAAATACAGCAAACATGGTTTCCATGTGTTTGATGCCATTCCATCTGCTCCGTTCCAGCTATTATTGTGAGCCGTCCTCCCCTCAGCAGCCTCCACTGGAATCTAGTCAATGACCGTTTCAACATGACAACAAATTGATCTACGGCAACAATACTCATCAATACTGTAGGTAGGAAAGTCTAGTCCATGGATGATCTCTTAAACCTAGCCATAAGAAAGTCTAGTCCATGAACGATCTCTTAAACCTAGCCATAAGAAAGTCTAGTCCATGGACGATCTCTTAAACCTAGCCATAAGAAAGTCTAGTCCATGAATGAGCTCTAAAACCTAGCCATAAGGAAGTCTAGTCCATGGATGATCTCTAAATTATCTTTAAAACCTAGCCAGAAGGAAGTCTAGTCCATGGATGATCTCTAATTATTCTTTAAAACCTAGTCAGAAGGAAGTCTAGTCCATGGATGATCTCTAAATTATCTTTAAAACCTAGCCAGAAGGAGTCTAGTCCATGGATGATCTCTAAATTATATTTAAAACCTAACCAGAAGAAATCTAGTCCATGGATGATCTCTAAATTATCTTTTAAAACCTAGCCAAAGGGAAGTCTAGTCCATGGATGATCTCTAAATTATCTTTAAAACCTAGCCAGAAGGACGTCTAGTCCATGGATGATCTCTAAATTATCTTTAAAACCTAACCAGAAGGAAATCTAGTCCATGGATGATCTCTAAATTATATTTAAAACCTAACCAGAAGGAAATCTAGTCCATGGATGATCTCTAATTATCTTTTTAAACCTACCAAAGGGAAGTCTAGTCCATAGTGATTCTCTAAATTATCTTTAAAACCTAGCCAGAAGGACGTCTAGTCCATGGATGATCTCTAAATTATCTTTAAAACCTAACCAGAAGGAAATCTAGTCCATGGATGATCTCTAAATATTCTTTTAAAACCTAGCCAGAAGGACGTCTAGTCCATGGATGATCTCTAAATTATATTTAAAACCTAACCAGAAGGAAATCTAGTCCATGGATATCTCTAAATTATCTTCAAAAAACCTAGCCAAAGGAAGTCTAGTCCATGGATGATCTCTAAATTATCTTTAAAACCTAGCCAGAAGGACGTCTAGTCCATGGATGATCTCTAAATTATATTTAAAACCTAGCCAAAGGGAAGTCTAGTCCATGGATGATCTCTAAAACCTAACCAGAAGGGAGTCTAGTCCATGCATGATCTCTAAAACCTAAACAGAAGGAAGTCAGTCCATGGATGATCTCTAAATCCTAACCAGAAGGAAGTCTAGTCCATGGATGATCTCTTAAAACCTAACCAGAAGGAAGTCTAGTCCATGGATGATCTCTAAAACCTAACCAGAGGGAAGTCTAGTCCATGGATGATCTCTAAAACCTAACCAGAAGGAAGTCTAGTCCAGTGACGATCTCTTAAAACCTAGCCATAAGAAAGTCTAGTCCATGAATGAGCTCTAAAACCTAGCCATAAGGAAGTCTAGTCCATGGATGATCTCTAAATTATCTTTAAAACCTAGCCAGAAGGAAGTCTAGTCCTGGATGATCTCTAAATTATCTTTAAAACCTAGCCAGAAGGAAGTCTAGTCCATGGATGATCTCTAAAATATCTTTAAAACCTAGCCAGAAGGACGTCTAGCCATGGATGATCTCTAAATTATATTTAAAACCTAACCAGAAGGAAATCTAGTCCATGGATGATCTCTAAATTATCTTTAAAACCTAGCCAGAAGGACGTCTAGTCCATGGATGATCTCTAAATTATATTTAAAACCTAACCAGAAGGAAATCTAGTCCATGGATGATCTCTAAATTATCTTTAAAACCTAGCCAAAGGGAAGTCTAGTCCATGGATGATCTCTAAATTATCTTTAAAATCTACCAGAAGGAAGTCTAGTCCATGGATGATCTCTAAATTATCTTTAAAACCTAGCCAGAGGAAGTCTAGTCCATGGATGATCTCTAAATTATCTCTAAACCTAAACAGAAGGGAGTCTAGTCCATGGATGATCTCTAAATTATCTTTAACACCTAACCAGAAGGACGTCTAGTCCATGGATGATCTCTAAAACCTAACCAGAGGGAAGTCTAGTCCATGGATGATCTCTAAAACCTAACCAGAGGGAAGTCTAGTCCATGGATGATCTCTAAAACCTAACCAGAAGGAAGTCTAGTCCATGGATGATCTCTAAAACCTAACCAGAGGAAGTCAGTCCATGGATGATCTCTAAAACCTAACCAGAAGGAAGTCTAGTCCATGGATGATCTCTAAAACCTAACCAGAGGAAGTCTAGTCCATGGATGATCTCTAAAACCTAACCAGAGGGAAGTCTAGTCCATGGATGATCTCTAAAACCTAACCAGGGGAAGTCTAGTCCATGGATGACTTTAAATTATCTCTAAAACCTAACCAGAGGGAAGTCTAGTCCATGGATGATTTGTTACCATGGACTAGACTTGTGAAGTCATGTTTTTGGTACACTTTTTGCAACACTTCACATTTCACATTTTACAGTACATGTGACAGGTCACATGTGAAATCATGTGAAAACGTGTTTTTGGAACACTTTAAATTGAATTTGAAGTCCAAAGGTGTAGGAATACAAGTGAAATCAGTTATTGACACAGACATGGTGGCATAGCAGGATGATGGAACGCCAGTGAACCAAGAGGTGGTGAGTTCAACCCAGGTAACGACATGTTGAATAATAATTACTGTATAAACACACAATGTAGTCAAAGTGTGTTAAATATGTAAATTGAAAATACTTTACGTTAAAAGCACTGGTGTGTGTGTATCATAAAGACTTTGTTTGCAGGGCATCACCCGTGAAATCTCATGTGAAATTTTATTCACACAAAGGTTGTGTGATCACATGTGAAACTTTGAAAAATATCATCACATGTGAAGTATTCCAAAAACACATAGTTTCATATGATTTCACGTGTGCAAAACGTGTGAAATCATGTGATTTTACACATGTGAAATCATTTGGTTTTTTCCATAAAGGCATCCTGCCTTTCCTGTTAGAGGATGGACATTCTAGAGATTCAGCTCCCAAGAAGGAGCCATTCGAAAGCCTGCTCTATTCTCAATGTAAATTGGAATGATCTGACAATCTGTGAGTTAATCTGATCCTCTAAGTGAAGTCTGCAGCAGCAGCAGACACACGAAGCCCAGCCACACAATGGCTCTGGCAGGCTGCTCAACTCTGGCTCTCCTCTCTCTGTCTCCACTGGCTCTCTTCTATTCCTATGGCTCTGGGTTGAGTGGGCTCTGGCTCTCCTCTCTGTCTCCACTGGGTCTCTTTTATTCCATATGGCTCTGGGTGAGTGGGCTCTGGCTTCTCCTTCTCTGTCTCCACTGGGTCTCTTCTATTCCATATGGCTCTGGGTTGAGTGGGCTCTGGCTCTCCTCTCTGTCTCCACTGGGTCTCTTCTATTCCATATGGCTCTGGGTTGAGTGGGCTCTGGCTCTCCTCTCTGTCTCCACTGGGTCTCTTCTATTCCATATGGCTCTGGGCTGAGTGGGCTCTGGCTCTCCTCTCTGTCTCCACTGGGTCTCTTCTATTCCATATGGCTCTGGGCTGAGTGGGCTCTGGCTTCTCCTCTCTGTCTCCACTGGGTCTCTTCTATTCCATATGGCTCTGGGCTGAGTGGGCTCTGGCTCTCCTCTCTGTCTCCACTGGGTCTCTTCTATTCCATATGGCTTCTGGGTGAGTGGGCTCTGGCTCTCCTCTCTGTCTCCACTGGGTCTCTTCTATTCCATATGGCTCTGGGTTGAGTGGGCTCTGGCTCTCTCTCTGTTCTGTACATTACATGTCTTCTTCCTTCTGACCTTGCCAGCCAAACAAAGACGGCTGAGCTGAATGGCAGGCCTTGTCTGGCGTGGCCATGACGTGATGGAGGGAGGGATGGCAGCACATGGCAGCACTCAGCTCCACACAATACCGTCCACTGTACACCTGTCCCTCCAGTCCTCCAGTCCCTTCCCATCCAGGCTGCCAGCCTGTCTGTAGCCCGCTTTATTCTGTTTTGGCCATTAACCCCCCCTCCTTTTCATTTAACCTGCTCAAACCGGTGTGTGTGTGAGTGTGATTGCATTTGTGTGTGTGTGTATAAAGGGGATTAGTGGAGCGAGGGAAACCTTGGCGGAGGGTTAATGGGGACGTGAAGGATAGAGGGGGACGCAGAGGAGGAGGGCAATACATTATCTCAACAGATCACCCATCCCACCCCCGCCCCACTCCACTGTGACTCCAGCATCACCAGGACCATGGAGAAGTCAGTGCTAGGGGGTGTCTGCTGCCCAGCTCCCCCCAGCAGAGCTCCTATTGTTGGGCCAGTGTTTGTCCTGGACGGCACTGCCCTAGCCTGTTTGCGCTGAGAGAAGGGGAAAGAAGCCAGAGGAGACTCCATTTGTTTAACGCTCCATTCAGCTTGGTGGGCTTTGACAAATGAAGGCAATAAAGAGGCAGGCCTGGCAGGGGCTCAATTAACCACTAGTGGGGAGCATGACGGCTGAGACCACTTCATGGTAGAAAGAGGACAACTAAACCTTAGGGAGGGGAATTCCAGTCAGGGTAAATTTGTCCGGCTCTCTGTTGGTCTATCCATCTACCCATTGGATGCCTGGACTCTTGGTTTATGGAAGCAACTTGAACTCCATAAACTGGTTTCAATAGCACTGAGAAAAAGGGTGAGAACATATTGGACCAAATGTATTTTCTGTCGACGTGCAGTTGACATTGCACAACATTTACACTTGTTGCATCAAGACACTACAGTGACATGACAAGGTCTCAGATCATGGTCAGACAACCCATAACATCATGACACACATCATGACACACATGTCCAAGAAAACAGAACAAAAACTCCACATGTACGCTCCAATGCCTCATAGGGCATATCCAAGCCTAACACGCTTCCAGTATAGTTTCTGTCAACATTGTGCTTAATGCTGGAGCAAATACAGCGAGCAAACAGAGCTGAGGATGACAGGACAGGACAGCTTTGGGCTCCGGTGACACCCACCCTCTCTGACAGTCATTTGTGTACCTCACATTCAAATAGAAATCCAACGGAGGACAATGGCTTGCTTAGCCTGGTCCCAGATCTGTGCTGTATAGCCAACAACCCTAGGAGTATTGGCAATACAGCACAAACAGATCTGAGACCAGGCTTGTAGAGGACTCCTCCAGTCTCTATCACAGGGACTGCTGTTCTGTGGTTTGTGGAGGCGTTGACCCCATTCAGTCAGCCTAAAGCTCCTGAAAAAACCCTGAAGGCTGCCTAGCGACGGAGAGATGAGTTGGTGGGATCCGTCAGTCAGTGATAGCTCCTGAATTGTCTGTTAGTTTACCTCTTCTGATTCTCAACCCGGCACGAGGGAGAGAAAGTTAGGAGGATGGGGCAAGAATACATTTGGTTGTGGAATTTATTGAAAATAATATGAATCTAAAATAATCTTCTGCACTGAAGGAAAGAAGTACGTAAAAGAGCAGGAATCAATGGATTCCTAAAAAACAACCCTCCTTCTTAGAACACTGCCATTCAATATTAAAGAGAGGTGCACCTGAGACATAGGATAGTTAGAGTTGAGGCCACAGCCCCTGGACTCTGCTGTGCTTCATGTGGGGTCTTGTTGTTGCCCACACTGGAAAGAATGGAAGAGAGTGATAAGGTCAAATAGGAAATGAGAAACCGTACATCATCAGTCAGGAGTGACGCGAAGCACAGTACCATAGGAGCTGGAGAACCTGTCTGCCTAGGTGACGCAGAGGGCAAAGGTCAAATAGTCATCTTCTGACAGGATTTTCACACACTCTCACACACCCGCACGTGTACGTTGGTTTTACTATCCAATTGGGGACCCAACAATGTATTCCCATTCAAAATCCAATTTCCCCTAACCCTAACCCTTAACCTAACCCTAACCCTAACCATAACCCCAAACCCCAAACCCTTAAGCCTAAACCAAACCACAACTTCTAACCCTAATTCTAAAGCTAACTCTAAACCTAACCCCTAAGCCTAAACCTAACCCCTAAGCCYAAACCTAACCCCTAAGCCTAAAGTAGCATTTTTCCTTTTGGGGACCGGCGAAATGTTCTCACTTGTCAAATGTTCCTTGCTTTATTATCCTTGTGAGGACTTATGGAACCCAAAAGGATAGTAAAGTTAGACCACGTGCACACGCACACAAACACATATACATCCATGGCTGTCAGTTTGGAGGCAGGTCCCTCTGAGTGTAAGTACATGCTTTGAATGCTAATGCAGTGATGTGAGCTCAGGTTTTCCACTTGGCTGGGCTGTCAGGCAGGCAGGGCCCCTGACATGAGGTGAACCCACACCCTGAGCCCTGGGCTGGCGGATGTGGGATGTTTGTACAGTATGAGTGTCACTACTGACCCCAAACCAGCTAATTGATTTCATCTTTCAAAACACTGGAAATCAAATGTACTTTTCCTTCATGGAATGGGTTGACCTTGCCTATGGAAGTAAATATACAGTATATTTTTGCTGAGGCAAAAACACCCTGTCCGAAAAAATAGAAATGAGAAATGATGATGATGTGTGTGTGTGTGCGTGTGCGTAACCTTTGCCCTCTGCGTCAGCCAGGCAGACAGGTTTCCCAGCTCGCATGGTACTGTACTATACCTCCTGTCACTGCTGACTGACGGTCCATTGTTTCTCATTTCCTATTTGACCTCATCACTCTCTTCCTTCTCTCACAGATCATCTCTTCAGGTCAGGAAACAATAAACATTTTGACAGGCTGTCATCTTGTCTTGTCAGAATGTATCTGTTGATGTTTACATAAACTCTCTGTCTCCTCATCACTCTCTTCCTCCTCTCACAGATAATCTCTTCAGGTTAGGAAACAATAAACATTTTGACAGGTTGTCATCTTGTCTCGTCAGAATGTATCTGTTGATGTTTACATAAACTCTCTGTCTCCTCATCACTGCTAGTCACATCAAATCAACACACAGGGGAAGGGGATGCTTGACAGGATACACCAAAAGTATGTGGACACCCCTTCAAATTAGTGGATTCGGCTATTTCAGCCAAACCCTTTTCTGACAGGTGTATAAAATCGAGCACACAGCCATGCAATCTCCATAGACAAACACTGGCAGTAGAATGGCCTTACTGAAGAACTCAGTGACTTTCAACGTGGCACAGTCATAGGATGCCACCTTTCCAACAAATCAGTTTGTAAAATGTCTGCGCTGCTAGAGCTGCCCCGGTCAACTGTAAGTTCTGTTATTGTGAAGTGGAAACGTCTAGGGGCAACAACGGTTCAGCCGCAAAGTGGTAGACCACACAAGCTTGCAGGACGGTACCCCTGAGTGCTGAAGCGCATAGCGCGAACAAATCGTCTGTCATCGGTTGCAACACTCACTAACGAGTTCCAAAGCAGCCACACATAAGCCTAAGATCACCATGCACAATGCCAAGCGTTGGCTGGACTGGTGTAAAATTTGCCGCCATTGGACTCTGGAGCAGTGGAAACGCGTTCTCTGGAGTGATGAATCACCCTTCACAATCTGGCAGTCCGATGGATGAATCTGGATCTGGCAGATGCCAGGAGAACGCTACCTTCCCAGAGTAATAGTGCCAACTGTAAAGTTTGGTGGAGGAGGAATAATGGTCTGGGGCTGTTTTTCATAGTTCGAGTTAGGCCCCTTAGTTCCAGTGAAGAGAAATCTTAACGCGACAGCATACAATGACATTCTACACAATACTGTGCGCACAACTTTGTGGCAACAGTTTGGGGAAGGTCCTTTCCTGCTTCAGCATGACAGTGCCCCAATGCACAAAGCAAGGTCCATACAGAAATGGTTTATCGAGATCGGTGTGGAAGAACTTGACTGGCCTGCACAGAGCCCTGACTTCAATCCGATCGAGCACCTTTGGGATTAATTGGAACACCCACTGCAAGCCAGGTGTAATCGCACAACACCGGTGCCCACATACTTTTGGTCATGTAGTGTATTTTCACACCCATCAGGATGTGTGTTGTTCTTTGGGTCCCAGCATCTTTTGAGTGCTGAGTCTAATCAAAGGGTCCCAGGGTGTGTTTCTGCAGCCCTCCCTCACTCCCTTCCTGCAGCAACCCAGCCACCCAGCCAGCCCAGCCAGCCCAGCGAGCGCTCTGTGAGGTCAAACGCAGGTCGCAGCGAAAAAGGATGAACTTCTGAACCTCATCCCTGAATGAAACGCCTCTGTGCCCAACAAATATCAGACACAAAGAAGAAGGCTGGAGACTATTTTCTCTCCACAGGGTACTGCGTTTAAGAGCAATGCTGCTTATAGACACATTATAACTGGGTAGTGACCACATAATGGACAGGGAGCTCCTCGTCACATTTATTCAAACATTTCATATCAATGTAAATGAGCTGGGAGGGAGTTCATCCAACAAAGCTTTATAGATGATAATGTGATGAAAAGATGGGGTGATTTTGTTTTGGGGGTGGGGGGTGGGGGGGGACTTCTGCAGTATTTTCCATAACAGCACTAAGGCCACTTGGGAATACTTCAGGCTTGGAATAGCGATATCTGGCAAGAAACCTGGATGTCACCCAAACACAATATTTCTAAAAGAGGTCTTTAAGACAAACTGTCACTGTTTATTACATTTCTGTTTGATTCTTTTCCCCTTCTTACTCTGAAGCAGAGGCAATTTACATAGGTCTCAGATAAAGTATTGTTTTGCTTCATGTTAAATCAACATAGTTCTCTAAAAGCTAAATCAGAGGATGCGGTCATGACCTGTATGTTTTATGAATCGCTAACAAAAGTGGTTTAATGTTTCTTTAAAAACATCTCTGAGCCGAACACAACATTCAAACACGATGAAAATAGGCCTATCCCTCGTGACATTTCAAAATCAATAATCATCACTGATATACTGTATCAAAGATACTTTGGCAGAAAAAATGTTCTGTGAAATCTAATATGTTGTTGCTGGAGCCCAGGAAGAGTAGCTGCTGCCTTAGAAGTGAATCTACTATATTACCAGAACTGACTGTTGTTTCCAAGTGTGTGTTTGGTGTATCTACTCTAAGATATGCTGGAGGAGCACTTAAAGAGTCAGGGCTTGATCTGGTGGTGTCAGGGTCTGAGGATCAAAAGGAGCCATCTCATCAAAAGGGGATTGAAGTGTGTGTGTGTGTGTGTGTGGGGGGGGGGGGGGGGGAGATCACAGGGATCACAGCTATAGGGATCACAGCTGAACTCCTACAGCGTTGGCCTCAGAAGCTCAAACAGAGTCTGTCAAAGTGTGAACGCTGACAGACAGATGAGTGAGGATGAGCTCTCTCTCTTTCTCTCTCTCGCTCTCTCAAATACCTCATACTGTCAATCGCTCTCTCTCTCTCTCGCTTTCTTTCTCTCAAATACCTCATATTGTCAACCTCTCTCTCTCTCAAATACCTCATACTGTCAACCTCTTTCTCTCTCAAATACCTCATACTGTCAACTCTCTCTCTCTCAAATACCTCATACTGTCAACCTCTCTCTCTCTCTCAAAGACCACTCATACTGTCAACCTCCGTCTCTCTCTCCTTCGCCTTCTCAAATACCTCATACTGTTAACCTCTCTCTCTCAAAGACCTCTCATACTGTCAACCTCTCTCTCTCTCTCTCGCCCTCTCTCTCAAAGACCTCTCATACTGTCAATCTCTCTCTCTCTCTCTCTCTCAAAGACCTCTCGTACTGTCAACCTCTCTCTCTCTCTCACACATAGTCTTCTCAGACAGACCTGTCATTGAGCCCTAGCTTATACAATCTCTCACCATCTTTCTCAGACAGCTCAAAATCCACAGACTTCTTCTCATAGACCTTCCACTTAAAAAAGCTCACTAATCTTCACAAACTTCCATCAGCAACTAATGATCTCTTACAGATCTCCCTCTCACTGCTCCTCCTTCTTTCCTATCCTACTGAGCATCCAGCCCAGGGCAGCTCTAGCCCAGCTGTGGCCTATACGCTTTTACCATCTAATAGCCGTGACCTTCACGGTCTGCATGTCAGAGCAGGCAGAAAGGCCTGGACGTTTATTAGAGCCTGTTACACACATACACAGAGTAAAGCAATAACGGTCAGAGGCACGGCTGGGACAACACAGCTGATGAACGGGGAAACACAGAGCTGTCTCACATACTACCGCTCCACCTCATTGAGCTTTGATAAGATCGATGACTGTCTATGGGATTTGTCTGAGATTTAAATATATAAATTCATTAAGTTCATAATTTAAAACAACATCACATAGCATAGCGGTTAGAGCATTGGGCCAGTAAACGAAAGGTCGTAAGTTCGAATCCCCAAGCGGACAAGGCTAAAAATCTGTCTGTGCCCTTGAGCAAGGCACTTAACCATAATTGCTCCTGGGTCTGCCACAACTAAAGAATCATTGTTGAATCTGAAAAGACACATATCCCAAAAGGATCTGTGATTGCATGTGCTGAAAGGAATGAGGTTGGTAGATAACTAAGTGTGTCATTGTAGCAAAGTATTTATAAACCAAAAATCTGATCTCTTAAAATGTTATTATCTATACAATAAGCCTTAATTGATTTTGTCCCAATAGGCCTGGCACATTCCCACGTTCAAGGAGCTTTCCGTTTGATTAGGTTATTTTGCCTAAAAACCTTTAGGCCCAAGTATAGAAAGCAAAAAAAAACGGTATTTATTTGAAGGCTATAGCCTTGAAATAATATAGCCTTAGGCTCCCTGTCTGGCTCCTGACCTATTTACAGTGTTTATATGCTGTTTAATATGACATGTAGCTTATTTGAAATTATGTTCACTTCTTACATTCACCTTTTCATGTTTATTCAAATACTTTTCATTGAAATCCATATGGTTTGGTTTCAATACCTAAAAATCTATTTGTAGGTTCAGGTAGAGTCACAAAAATAGATGGGCTTGTGAATTTGGAGCTGCAGTTTATTTTGTCTTGTGAGCGCGGAGCGGTTTTTAGCAGGGCTGTAGGGAAGCACATGGAGTGCCATGAGCGATGAGCGGGATTTCCAACCGCTCAACTTCACTCACATGCTCTGGTATTAATACACACTGTGTGAAATAGGACAAATGTAAGCACCCATAAATGTTTTTTATTTGATTAAGAAATTAAATATATTTTAAACACAGGATTGCATTGGGGGAAAGCAGACTAGAAGAAGAGCTACAAAATGGTGCAAATTATGAAAGGTACAAAATCTACAAAGAATCTGAATTTGCCCGTCTCAGCCCAGTCTCTCTGTTCTGCCTTAGTATGGGGAAATACTGCTAGTCACTCAGTTTATATCCTGCATCAACAACACTCTGAGCCTCAGGTTTACAGTCTAAAAATAATATCTGGGTTACAATGCTTTGCTGAGCCAACTTCCCCAAACAAAAATGTCAGGAAACCGCCTTTACGCTGCATTGCCATGGTTACTAACCACACGTACAGTGAGATAAGGGTGACTAGTCAAGCGAAGACCCAAAGATCCTCCTCTTCCCAACTCAAACGGGAAGTACCAGCATCTATTCAATGCTGGTCTGACCAATCAGAATCCATGCTCCAAGATTGTATTGATCACGCTGACTGGGACATGTTCCAGGTTGCCTCTGAGAACAACATTGACAACACTGACACGTGTACTGAGTTAATCAGGAAGTGTATAGACGATGTTGTTCCCACTGTGACTATTAAAACCTACCCAAATCAAAAACCGTGGGTATATGGCAGAATTCGCAAAAAAAATGAAAGTGCGAACCACTGCATTTAACCACGGCAAGTTGACAGGCATCCCTAGCTGCGTCCTCAGAGCATGTGCAGACCAGCTGGTTGGAGGGGTTATGGACATATTCAATATCTCTCTACCCCAGTCTGCTGTCCCCACTTGTTTGTCCACCATTGTTCCTGTACCCAAGAAAGCAAAAGTAACTGAACTAAATGACTATTGCCCCGTAGCACTCACTTCTGTCATCACGAAGTGCTTTGAGAGGCTAGTTAAGGATCATATCACCTCCACTTTACCTGACACCCTAGACCCACTTCAATTTTCATACCTCCCCAATAGATCCACAGACAATGCTATCGCTACTGCCCTATCCCATCTGGACAAGAGGAATACCTACAGTTGAAGTCGGAAGTTTACATACACTTAGGTTGGAGTCATTAAAACTCATTTTTCAACCACTCCAATAATTTCTTGTTAACAAACTATAGTTTTGGCAAGTCGGTTAGGACATCTACTTTGTGCATGACACAAGTCATTTTCCCAACAATTGTTTACAGACAGATTATTTTACTTGTAATTCACTGTATCACAATTCCAGTGGGTCAGAAGGCTACATACACTAAGTTGACTGTGCTTTTAAACAGCTTGGAAAACTCCAGAAAATGTTGTCATGGCTTTAGAAGCTTCTGATAGGCTAATTGACATCATTTGAGTCAATTGGAGGCTGTCATGTGCCTTTTAATGAGGAGTGGCTTCCGTCTGGCCAACCGTACAGGACCCCCCTTTAGCAGTGAGGTAATGGGAGCAGCAACCTGGCCAAAACCACGGATAAATCTCCGGTAGTAATTGGCAAACCCTAAAAAGCTCCTTTACCATGGTGGGAGTCGGCCAATTACGCACGGCTGCAATGCGGTCACTCTCCATCTTCACCCCTGATGTGGAAATGCGATACCCTAGGAAGAAGACGGCCTGCTGAAAGAACAAGCATTTCTCAGCCTTGACATACAGGTCATGTTCCAACAGTCATCCAAGTACCTTGCGCACCAAGGACACATGCTCAGAATGCCATCGATATACACCACTACACACTGCCCGTGCAGGTCCCTGAAAATATCGTCTACAAAGGATTGGAAAACTGATGGAGCATTCATCAACCCATACGGCATGACGAGGTACTCATAATGCCCTGTGGTGGTACTAAACGCTGTCTTCCACTCGTCTCCCACCCGGATACGCACCAGGTTATACGCACTTCTGAGATCCAGTTTCGTGAAGAAGCGCGCCCCATGCACTGACTCAATCGCCATGGCGATAATAGGTAGCGGGTAACTGTACCTCACCGTGATTTGATTGAGACCTCTATAGTCAATGCACGGGCGTAAACCTCCACCCTTCTTCTTCACAAAAAAGAAACTCAAGGAAGCGGGTGAAGTAGAGGGCCAAATGTACCCCTGACGCAGGGATTCAGAGGCATATGTATCCATAGCCACCGTCTCCGCTTGCGACAGGGGATACACGTGACTCCTGGGAAGCGGGGCGTCTGCCAGGAGATTTTACGCACAATTCCCCCGTCGATGAGGTGGTAATTGAGTGAATATGCCAAATCGGCATATTCAGGGGGGATGCGCACGGTGGAGACCTGGTATGGACTTTCTACCATGGTAGCACCAACGGAAACCCCTACACACCTCCCTCGCGACCACCCCGTGAGAGCCCTCTGTTGCCAGGAAATGGTAGGGTTATGATGAGCCAACCAGGGAAGGCCTAGTACCACAGGAAATGCAGGAGAGTCAATGAGGAAGACGCTGATTCTCTCCTTGTGATCCCCCTGCGTCACCATGGCCAAGGAGATAGTGGCCTCCCTGATTAGCCCGGACCCTAATGGTCGACTATCCAGAGCGTGTACCGGGAAGGGTCTAACTACAGGAAAAATGGGAATCCCTAAACTAATGGCTAACGCTCTGTCAATAAAATTTACAGCTGCGCCTGAATCGACGAGCGCCTTATGCTGGGAATGTGGGGAAAACTCAAAAAACAGGTACAAACATTTGGACAACAGAGGACTCTAGATGAGTGTGGTGCAAACTCACATGAGGTGAGGACAAATTCACCAGTTGGTCGAAAGAGATGGTGGCATCCCTGCAGGCCAGCTCTCGTCGGACGTCCTCTCGCAGGCTGCACCGATATTGGTCGATGAGGGCCCTGTCGCTCCAGCCTGCTCCAGCGGCCAAGGTCCGGAATTCCAGGGCGCTCCTCGTCCCCTTCCTCAAATGGAAGAGCCGTTCTCCCGCCGCTCTCCCTTTGGGCGGATGGTCGAAAACGGCCCGGAAGCGACGGGTGAACTCCTCGAAGTGGTCCAACGCCGCGTCATCTTCTCCCCATACAGCGTTTGCCCACTCCAGAGCTCTCCCTGAGAGGCATGAGACGAGGGCTGACACTCTCTCCCTTTCCGTGGGAGCTGGGTGCACAGTGGCCAGGTAAAGGTCCAGCTGTAATAAGAATCCCTGGCACTGTGTGGCTGTCCCATCATACTCCCTGGGATGGGAGAGACGTATCCCACTAGGACTGGCTCCAGATGGGACGGGTAGAGGCAACCCCGGTTGCGCTGGTCGAGGCACTGGAGAGACTGCCTGTCTCTCCCAGCGGTTCATATTCTGGACAACGCGATCCATCATGGTACCAAGATGATGTATCATAGCCGAATGTTCCTGGACGCGCTCCTGCTGACTCCATAGTAGGTGTGTAATTCTGTCAAGGGGTGTACTAGAGGCGAAGTCAGGTGCAGGAGAGCAGATTAATGTTAACAGGCGCATTTTTATTTTCGTTCCAAAAACGAGAGCACTACATAAATCAAACGCGCTCAAAACACGGAACGTAACAAAAGTCAAGCGCATAATAAAACACCACATAACATGAAACAATTACACATAAAGACATGATGGGAAACAGAGGGTTAAATACATGTAGATTGATTGGGGAATGAAAACCAGGTGTGTATGGAACAAGACAAAACAAATGGATATATGAAATATGGAGCGACGATGGCTAGAAAGCCGGTGACGTTGATCGCCGAACGCCGCTCAAACAAGGAGAGGCGCCGACTTCGGCGGAAGTCGTGACACAGAGTGACCATCGGGTTTTTGTTCACCTCCCCCGATTGCTCAGTTTGGCTAGGCGGCCAGGTCTAGGAAGAGTCTTGGTGGTTCCAAACTTATTACTTACCAAGACGTCTATGGACAATTCCTTCGACCTCATGGCTTGGTTTTTGTTCTGACATGCACTGTCAACTGTGGGACCTTCTATGGACAGTTGTGTTCCTTTCCAAATTATGTCCGGGTGGACACCGGACACCGTCAACTACAGGATAGACATAAAAATCTTCACGCTTGTATTTAAAGCCTCGAATGGATTGAGCCCCACCTACCTCAGCAACCTCATCTCAATCAGCAAGCCACCTTGCACTCTCCGCTCTGCTTCAAGTCCCCCAAGACACGTCTCCAAACTATGGGGGACCAAGCCTTCTGCTCTCTTGCCTCTCGCCTATGGGATGCTCTCTCTGACCATCTGAGAGCCGCTCCATCACTCAAGACTTTTAAAATGGGTCTTAAAACACTTCTATAGACTGTCTTTTTCATAGTCCTGTTCCCAATCTTAAATGGATTTAGCACTAGTCTTTTACATGCCTTGCTTCTAAATGTATATTGTTTTTTTTGTATATTATTATAACATTTTCCTGAGAAGAGCTTTGAGATAACTTTGTAATGAAAAGTGCTATACAAATGAAATGTATATTATTAATAGTTTTACAGCCTATTGGAGGATGTCTTTATTTCCTTTGTGCTTCGTTTAAGCCTCAGACAGACAGACAGACAGACAGACAGACAGACAGACAGACAGACAGACAGACAGACAGACAGACAGACAGACAGACAGACAGACAGACAGAGACGACAGACAGACAGACAGACAGACAGACAGACAGACAGACAGACAGACAGACAGACAGACAGACAGACAGACAGACAGACAGACAGGAAACTACCCCTATATTAGGAGGATAAAGGAGGAAGATATAAATCCCAGTTGATGTACGCTTGACTGAAGCCGAAGGTTAACGGAGAAGACATCAAGGAGAGGAGGGAGGAACTAATGGGGAAGTCAACAAGCAACAGGCCTTTAGAAATTGTTCAGAAACTGTGTGTAACAACATTGTTTTAAAGATTAACACTGATTTATATAGATTCAAATCTCTGGGGTGAATTTTGTCATCATTAAATAACTTCTATTAAACAAAGCCTCTTTATTCATTATCTAAACAACTCATTATCAAATTGATTAATAATTTTAATACAGATGATCATGATGTAATTTTAAGCTGCATATATAGGCATAGTCATGACATTCTGAAAGGGCCCGTTTTCACAAAGCATCTCAGAGTCGAAGTGGATCAGGGATCTAGGATCAGGTCCTCCCTGTCCACATATATTCATTATGATCTGAAAGGGAAAACTGGTCCTAGATCAGCACACCTATTCTGAGACACTTCAGGGCCCAGTGTCAAATCAAATCAAATCAAATGTTATGTCACATATGCTGAATACAACAGGTCTAGACATTCCGTGAAATGCTTAATAACAAGCCCTTAACCAACAATGCAGTTCAAGAAATAGAGTTAAGAAAATAAAAAGTTACACAATAAAATAACAATAACGAGGGTATATACAGGGTGTATTGGCACCGAGTCAATGTGCGGGGGTACAGGTTAGTGACTATGCATAGATAATAAACAACGAGTAGCAGCAGTGTCAAAACAAAGGGGTGGTCAATGTAAATAGTCCGGGTGGCCATTTGATTAATTGTTCAGCAGTCTAATGGCTTGGGGGTAGAAGCTGTTAAGCAGCTTGCTGGACCTAGACTTGGTGCTCCGGTACCGCTTGCCATGCAGTAGCAGAGAGAACAGTCTATGACTTGGGTGACTGAAGTTTTCTGGGTATTCCTCTGACCATGCCTAGTATATAGGTCCTGGATGGCAGGAAGCTTGGTCCCAGTGATGTATTGGACCGTACGCACTACCCTTTGTGGCCCCTTATGGTCAGATGCCGAGCAGTTGTCATACCAGGCGGTGATGCAACCGGTCAGGATGCTCTCGATGGTGCAGCTGTAGAACCTTTTGAGGATCTGGGGACCCATGCCAAGTCTTTTCAGTCTCCTGAGGGGGAAAAGGTGTTGTCATGACTGCTTCACGACTGTCTTGGTGTGCTTTGACCATGATAGTTTGTTGGTGATGTGGACACCATGCAAGTCCAGTTCCTTTCCTTGCTCACGTTGAGGGAGATGTTGTTGGCCTGGCAATCATCAGCAAACGTAATGATGGTGTTTGAGTTGTGCTTGGCCATGCAGTTGTGGGTGAACAGGGAGTACAGGAGGTGACTAAGCACGCACCAGTGTTGAGGATCAGCGTGGCAGATGTGTTGTTGCCTATCCTTTACCACCTGGGGGCGGCCCGTCAGGAAATCCAGGATCCAGTTGCAGAGTGAAGTGTTTAGTCCCAGGGTCCTTAGCTTAGTGATGAGCTTCGTGGGCACAGTGGTGTTWAACGCTGAGCTGTAGTCAATGAACAGCATTCTCACATAGGTGTTCCTTTTGTCCAGGTTGGAAAGGGCAGGGTGGAGTGCAATTGAGATTGCGTCATCTGTGGATCTGTTGTGGCGGTATGCGAATTAGAGTGGGTCTAGGGTTTCTGGGATAATGGTGTTGATGTGAGCCATGACCAGCCTTTCAAAGCACTTCATGGCTACCGACGGGAGTGCTACAGGGCGGTAGTCATTTAGGCAGGTTACCTTCACTTTCTTGGGCACCGGGACTTTGGTGGTCTGCTTGAAACATGTAGGTATTACAAATTCGGTCAGGGAGATGTTGAACATGTCAGTGAAGACACTTGCCAGTTGGTCCGCGCATGCTCTGAGTACACATCCTGGTAATCCGTCTGGCCGCGCGGCCTTGTGAATGTTTACATGTTTAAAGGTCTTGCTCACATCGGCTACAGAGAGCGTGATCATACAGTCGTCCGGAACAGCTGGTGCTCTCATGCATGCTTCAGTGTTGCCTGCCTCGAAGCGAGCATAAAAGGCATTTAGCTTGTCTGGGAGGCTCGCATTACTGGGCAGCTCACGGTTGGGTTTCCCTTTGTAGTCCGTAATAGTTTTGCAAGCCCTGCCACATCCGATGAGTGTCAGAGCCAGTGTAGTAGAATCTAATCTTAGTCCTGTATTGACGCTTTGCCTGTTTGATGGTTCGTCTGAGGGCATAGCGGGATTTGTTATAAGCGGCCGGATTAGTGTCCCACTCCTTAAAAGCAGCAGCTCTAGCCTTTAGCTTGGTGCAGATCTTGCCTGTAATCCATGGCTTCTGGTTGGGATATGTACTTACAGTCACTGCAATTATTGTTGAAGCCGGTGACTGAGGTGGTATACTCCTCAATGCCGTTGGATGAACATAGCAAAACAGTCTTGTAGCGTAGCATCCACGTCATCTGACCACTTCCGTATTGAGCGAGTCACTGGTACTTCCTGCTTTAATTTTTGCTTGTAAGCAGGAATCAGGAGGATAGATTTATGATCAGATTTGCCAAATGGAGGGTGAGGGAGAGCTTTGTATGCATCTCTGTGTGTGGAGTAAAGGTGGTCTAGAGTTTRCATATGTAATATGCTGGTAGAAATGTCCCTGGCCACTATGAGTGCCGCTTCTGGATTAGCATTTTCTTGTTTGCTTATGGCCTTATACAGCTCCTTGACTGTGGTCTTAGTGCCAGCATCGGTTTGTGGCCGTAAATAGACGGCTACGAAAAATATAGATGAAAACTCTCTTGGTAGATAGTGTGATCTACAGCTTATCGTGAGATAGTCTACCTCAGGCGAGCAATACCTCGAGACTTCCTTAATATTAGACATTGCGCAACAGCTGTTATTGACTGATATACACACACCCCCACCCCTCGTCTTACCAGACGTAGCTGTTCTGTCCGGTCATTGCACAGAAAACCCAGCCAACTGTATATTATCCTTGTCGTCGTTCAGCCACAACTCTGTGAAACATAAGATATTGCGAATTTTAATGTCCCGTTGGTAGGATAGTCTCAAACGGAGATCATCCAGTTTATTCTCTAGTGATTGCACGTTCTCCAATAGAATGGATGGTTGAGGCAGGTTACCCACGAGCTGATGAATTCTCACAAGGCATCTCGATATCCGCCCCATGTATTTCCGTCTTTTCTCCACGCGAATGGCAGGGATTTGAGCCTGGACTCGGAGAAGCAGTATATCCTTTGCTTCAGACTCATTAAAGAAAAATTCCTCATCCAGTTCAAGGTGAGCAATCGTTGTTCTGATATCCAGAAGCTCTTTTCGGTCATAAGAGACGGTAGCAGCARCATTATGTACAAAATAAGTTACATAAAATGCGAAAAAACACTCAAAATATTAGCCCGTAAAACGGCAGCCATCCTCTCCGGCGCCATTATTCAACAACCAATTGCCTGGACTTGGAAACTCCTCTCCTCTCCAGCCAGGCAGGTTGAAAGTTTAGCCAGGGTTGAATGTTTGTGAAACGAACAGGTCAGAACATATGGTCTGCTTTAAAGGTTTCGTGCAGCTGGAGAAAACAGATTCCATTTGGCTTGACACAATTCCCAGTGGCACATTTACATAGATTCAGAGCAGAAGAGACACTGACGGTAAATGAAAGAAATAGTGCAAGGAGAATAGAATAATGCTGTGTTTGAGTCTTCACACCATTTGAACTCAAAGTGGAAGTTTATCCAAAAGTCGCATTTCAAGCAAATGCTTCACAACTGGTGCTGCTTTTAGGAACTACACTGCTAGCTACTTATGCTAGTTCTGAGACATAATCTACTAGCATGATATTATTACTACGGTTACTGTACCTCTACTATCACTTCAATCATCAGCACTACAAACTACCACTTTAACTTCACTTACAGCAGCACAATTACTACTTAACCAATGTAACTGTTTACTCAACCAGGTCTATTAATACTCCACATAGTATAGTATTGGCATGTGTGGGGCAGCAACAGTTAGCCAGGTGGATCAGTCACTCCAGCAGGCAGGCAGGCAGTGAGTCAGGTGGGTCAGTCACTCCAGCAGGCAGACAGGCAGACAGACAGGCAGGCAGGCAGGCAGGCAGGCAGGCAGGCAGGCAGGCAGGCAGGGCCTCCTCAGTGAGCTGTGCAGCTGTGCTACTGACAGATCCACACAGAGCAGCGTGCAGCCGCCCTCTCCAGTCTCTCACATCAAAGGGCCTGTCCGTAGCTCCCCTGTAGCCCCCTAGCTCGCTACTTCAAAAGGCCTCTCAGCGCATCACAGGCAGATTCCCATCAAAGGCAGGGATGGCTGCTCACCCACACAGGCAGGCACATATTAAAAGCACGTTATTGAAGGGAAGATGAGAGGAGAGGGTATGGAGGAGAGGATATCTAGGTAGAATAATCTCTCCCTGTCTCTCTCTCTCCTTCCCTAACTCTGTCTTTTACTCGCTCTATTCTCTCTCTCTCTCCCCCTTTCTCTATATCCCTCTCTCCATCCTTCTCTCTCTCCCCATCTGGGAGATTCTGAGTGTCCAGGCATGGCAGGACAGGGTGATTAAAATGTGAAGGAGTCCAGCAGCAGCAGCAGCTCAGAGATGGTGTAGTTTAGCAGGACTGAGTGGCGCTCTCTCCCCCAGACTTGGGTGGGTCAGGTCTCAGGTCATTTAATGTAAGCCATGGGCTAAACAGCCGATTCACACTTGAAATTACCCCTATGAGCCGCAAGTGGGCCTGAATGGCTACATTGTTGTCCATCGAGAACTCTGACAAGCGCTGGTTCAATGAGAGTCTTAGGGGTTGGAATAATTTGACTAAATGCATGGGATTTGCAAGGGCAGATTATCACTGCTGCCCAACACCTATGGTCAGGTCCAGCTAGGAGGCTTCCAGTCTAGTCTGACCAGTCAAACCGTCTTTGCTTCTGTTTAAAACACCAGTTGAACCAGATACACTTCTTACATGCTCCAGTGTAATAAAGTGTTTGAAATGATTAACAATGGCACACCCATCCCGCTCGGCACAGATGTCAATTCAACGTCTATTCCACGTTGATTCAACGTAATTTCATTGAAATGACATGGAAACAACATTCATTCAACCAGTGTGTGCCCAGTGGGACAGCTCTTTAATCTTATTTTTATTCTCTTTTATATTATATAATTCAGTGTTATCTTGGTTAACACAAACACTTTAGAATACATCAATAGATTAACTTCTACTTAGCAATTTTCAGCATGTATTCCCATTTCCATAAATGTCATGCTTGTTGCAGCTCATATTGTCACGCCCTGACCTTAGAGATCCTTTTTATGTCTCTATTTTGGTTTGGTCAGGGCGTGAGTTGGGGTGGGCATTCTATGTTTTGTGTTTCTATGATTTTCTATTTCAATGTTTTGGCCAGGTATGGTTCTCAATCAGGGACAGCTGTCTATCGTTGTTTCTGATTGGGAACCATACTTAGGTAGCCTTTTTTCCCACCTGTCTTTGTGGGAAGTTGATTTTGTTAGGGCACTTTGCCTTTGAGCTTCACGGTTTGTTTTTGTAGTGTTATTTGTTTTGTTCAGCGTAATTTTTTCAATAAAAGAAAATGTACGCTCACCGCGCTGCACCTTGGTCCTCTCCATTCAACAGCCGTGACACATATGTGCAGYTTGTTGTTATTGAAAAGTGGCAGCGGCGGTTCAGTCATGATACCTCTCTGTGCATTATCCCAACTCATTAGAGTTCATGTCCAGACGTCAGAAGAATGTTTTATGGACTCTTGAGAAATTACTCTCAGCACAAGTCCGTCAGTGTTCTGCAGTGCAGCCGGGAAGATAAGGGGTTATATTCTTAAGGGGGCAGGCTGCCGCAGAAGGGCTTAGGCCCAGTGTGGTGAATTAAATTGAACGCCCAGACTGAATTAGTTCAAAGCAGACTGAGACCCATTCTATGAAACTGAACAATTAGGAGGATTAAAATCATAATTCTTCAGGGGGGGGTGTAGCTGCATTATTGTTGCCACGGCAGCAGCAGCACCAAGCAGTAGGGGTGATGGTGGGGGGGGGGGGGGGGGCATGGAGGGAGGCTTTATGTTGCTTGCATATGAAAAGTGATGGCTGGCTGAGAGAATGTAATACACTTTGTGAAAGAGAGAGGTCAACACAATCACAAACACTATATATTGTAGGCCTACGCTTCACTCTTCAGTTTGCATGTAGTGGGGATTTTATGATTAGAGGGATGCGGACGCAACACATGTCAAGACATGAACCATTCACTCCCTTTGTAGGTATTTTATATAAAGTATTTTGTATCTATTTTAACGATATACAATAAATGTTGTTTTATACAATAATATCATATTTTTACACAGTACAGTGCATTCGGAAAGTATTCAGAGCACTTGACTTTTTCCACATTTTGGTACGTTACCGCCTTATTCTAAAATGTATTGAATTGTTTTTTCCCTCATCAATCTACAAACAATACCCCATAATGACAAAGCAAAAACAGGTTTTTAGAAATGTTTGTGAATTAATAAAACATTTAAAACTGAAATTTCACATTTACATAAGTATTCAGACCCTTTACTCACTACTTTGTTGAAGCACGTATGGCAACGATTACAGCCTTGTGTCTTCTTGGGTATGACGCTACAAGATTGGCACACCTGTATTTGGGGGGTTTCTCCCATTCTTCTCTGCAGATCCTCTCAAACTCTGTCAGGTTGGATGGGGAGTGTTGCTGCACAGCTATTTTCAGGTCTCTCCAGAGATGTTCGATCGGGTTCAAGTCTGGGCTCTGGCTGGGCCACTCAAGGACATTCAGAGACTTGTCCCGAAGCAACCCCTGCATTGTCTTGGTTGTGTGCTTAGGGTAGTTGGCCTGTTGGAAGGTGAACCTTCGCCCCAGTCTGAGATCCTGAGCACTCTGGAGAAGCTTTTCATCAAGGATCTCTTGTACTTTGTTCTGTTCATCTTTCCCTCAATGCTGACAAGTCTCCCAGTCCTTGCTGCTGAAAAACTTCCCCACAGCAAGATGCTGCCACCACCATGCTTCACCGTAGATATTGTGCCAGGTTTCCTCCAGACGTGACACTTGGCCTTCAGGCCAAAGAGTTCAATCTTGGTTTCATCAGACCAGAGAATCTTGTTTCTCATGGTCTGAGAGTCCTTTAGGTGCCTTTTGGCAAACTCCAAGCAGGCTGTCATGTGCCTTTTACTGAGGAGTGGCTTCCATCTGGCCACTCTACCATAAAGGACTTACTGTTGGAGTGCTGCAGAGATGGTTGTCCTTCTGGAAGGTTCTCCCATCTCCACAGATGAACTCTGGAGCTCTGTCAGATTGACTATCGGGTTCTTGGTCACCTCCCTGACCAAGGCCCTTCTCCCCAGATTGTTCCGTTTGGCCGGGCAGCCAGCTCTAGGAAGAGTCTTGGTAGTTCCAAACTTCTTCCATTTAAGAATGATGGAGGCCACTGTGTTCTTGGGGACCTTTAAACCAGCAGAAATGTTTTGGTAGCCTTCCCCAKATCTGTGCCTCGACACTATCCTGTCTTGRATCTCTACGGACATTTCCTTTGACCTCATGGCTTGGTTTTTGCTCTGACATGCACTGTCAACTGTGGGACTTTATATAGACAGATGTGTGCCTTTCCAAATCATGTCCAATCAATTAAATTTACCACAGGTAGACTCCAATCAAGTTGTAGAAACATCTCAAGGATGATCAATGGAAACAGGATGCACCTGAGCTCAATTTCAAATCTCGTTGCAAAGGGTCTGAATACTTATGTAATAAGGTATTTTTGTTATTTATTTTTAATACATTTGCAAACATTTCTAAAAACCTGTTTTTGCTTTGTCATTACGGGGTATTGTGTGTAAGGCTGTAACGTAACAAAATGTGGAAAAAGTGAAGGGGTCTGAATACTTTCCAAATGTACTGTATATTTAGTAAATCCGAGAAAAGGGTTAGGAACTCTGGGCTTACTGGCCGGCTGGCTGGCTGGATGGCTTATTGTCTGGCTGGCAGGCTGGATGGCTGACTGTTTGGCCGGCTGGCTGACTCATTGGCTGGCTGGTTGGCCGGCTGACTGACTGGCTGGCTGGCTGATTGTCTGGCTGGCTGGCTGGTTGACTGACTGGCTGGCGAGCTGGCTGGCTGACTGTTTGGCCGGCTGGCTAACTCATTGGCTGGCTGACTGACTGACTGGCTGCTGGCTGATTATCTGGCTGGCTGACTGACCGACTGGCTGGCGAGCTGGCTGGATGGATGTCTGACTGGCTGACTGACTCGCTGGCTGGCTGGAGTACTGGCTGACTGACTCKCTGACTGGGTCCAGCAGCAGCCACAATCCCCCTGTCATCCACCTGTGTGTAAAAGGCCCTTTGTCAGAGCGGTCTAATTTGATCTGACGCACCCTACACATGGAACAGCTCAGCGGCTCCACTCACTACTACTGATTATACAGAGAGAGAGGGAAAGAGAGACGAAGAAAGACGGAGGGAGAGAGGGAGCGTGCCATTAACAGTGAGCTGAGGGCAGTATAGCAGAGTAGTGCTGAGAGTGGAGTGTGGCGCCCGAGCATGAGGCTGTCAGGGAGGTTCACCTCATGCAAAACCCAGGGCTAGGCTATCTCTCAGACTCTCCGAATAGGTTTTCATTTAAAGTGGCACTCTAGTCTCCTTTTCACCTCATTTAACACTTGATTTAATGAACAAAAGTCACATCTCAATAGGTGGTCCAGGTAAGTCATAACATAGCAGTGGGCGGGGGGCCTTTCCTCTTTTGTTCTCTATTGCTCCTCTATTGTTCCTCAAGCAAGGAGGAGGCCGATGACATCACGGATTCCCATCAGACCCATTCCTTAAATGGCCTACTCATTGAAGTTTGCAGTTGTGTCTTAAAAACACTATTTTGCCCCAAATATATATTTTTTACCCTTTGGTGTGTCTACTTTACTGTATTTATACTTGGGATATTGCATTTCAACTGTAAAAGTAAAAAAATCGCTGGAGGACGTCTTTAAGCTGTACCCCAAGGAGGAAGGATCATAGTTTGCTGGTCCCTGTCACAAATATGGACAAACACTAGTCTAATCAACCTCTACTCATCCCGCTAACCTCCTCTTCCTAACCATTTACCAACAGCAGCTCCACTCTCCCCTTCACCCGGGCTCCTGAGTGGTGCAGCGGTCTAAGACACTGCATCTCAGTGCTTGAGGCGTCACTACAGACACCCTGGTTCGTATCCAGGCTGTATCACAACCGGCCTTGATTGGGAGTCCAGCATCGTCCGGGTTTGGCTGGTGTAGGCCGTCATTGTAAATAAGAATTTGTTCTTAACTGACTTKCCTAGATAAATAAAGGTTCAAACATTWAAAAAAAAWAATAATAATAATGCCCGTGCCTGGAGGAGCCAGGGCTCTGCTTACAGTATGGCTGAGCTAGAAAGACATGGGACTAGTATCCCTGTGTGTAGCTGCAGCTAGACCTGGGTTATGAAACCCAATAGATAATGGGATAGATCATCAGCCCTGTCGGTGGTATCACTGATGGTAATAAAGACAAGTATCACTACAGTAAAGTTAGATCACCCATATCACTTCTCTGCTTTGAGCGGTTGGACACAAACCTCAACAACCAACACAAACCATAACAACCAACACAACACATCAMTCTGACTGTGACCCAGAGGGCAAAAATGTGGTGAAATATATACAGTGTATTTTCCCACTAACCTCATGCCATTCTAATTTCTACTTAAAATATTTAATCCCCTCTCTCTGTCTGTTATCATTTGTAATACAAATGACAAATGACAGTACAGTGACCGGGACTAGGCCTGGGAATTACCAGGGACCTCACGATACGATATTATCACCATACTTAGGTGCCGATACGATATGCATTGATTTTATTGTAATTTGATGTTGGAAACATATTGCTCACTATATGTCTGCTGCAGAGAGACAAGAGAGAGCCATGAGAACAATACATTTGATCAGTCAGGGAAATAAAAAAGTGCTGAAAACATGTTGGATCATTTTTTTAAAGAAGATACCGAACAAGTTATAGGATGAAAAATACCAGTGTTTTGGCACAGCTGCAGCCGACTAACACTAGCTAACGCTACCTACAGTAGCAAAAATACATACGATTTTTTGGGGTATTACAATTTATTAAATTTTTTACAAATCGATAATTGGAGTCAAAATTCGATATAATATCGTCCCAAAATAATATTTCTTATGTAACTGTATCGATTCCCCTCATGAATAACCAAKATTTTCATTGTTACCCCAGAAAAAATATGCTGAGTTACTGAACTATGACCCCACGTCAACACCAGAACATATCTCTTTCTTCTCTCAGTGCCACTTTCATTCTCTCTCTCCTTTTTTCTCTCTCTCCCCCACTTACCTGGAACACTTTCCAGTTTCCACTCATATCAATTCCTCTTTGTCATACTTTGTTTTGCCATGGGATAAATTATCTCAACTACTTCACCACTTTTTCTAAGCTCAAACGACAAACAACGATGCTCTTCAAGTGAGGGAGTTAGAGTGACCTTTCCACTACTCAGTACTATTAACTATTAAAACAGGGAGCTGCAGTGAGCGGGAGAGGGAGCTACAGTGAGCAGGAGAGGGAGCTACAGTGAGCGGGAGAGGGAGCTACAGTGAGTGGGAGAGGGAGCTACAGTGAGCGGGAGAGGGAGCTACAGTGAGCGGGAGAGGGAGCTACAGTGAGCGGGAGAAGGAGCTACAGTGAGCGGGAGAGGGAGCTACAGTGAGCGGGAGAGGGAGCAACAGTGAGCTACAGAGTGTGTACCGGCCTGGTACAAGGGGACTACCCCTGTCCTGTTTGCGTTGACGCTGCGAGGGCTGTTTGCTGAAGCTCGACGGCACACACTGAAATTCCTCAACCGCACCCCTACCCCCACTCACCCCCCTCCTGACGCCCCTGGTCACTGGCTGCCCGGACGGACGGACGGACGGACGGACGGACGGACGGACAGACAGACAGACAGACAGACAGACAGACAGACAGACAGACAGACAGACAGACAGACAGACAGACAGACAGCACAGACAGACAGACGACAGACAGACAGACAGACAGACAGACAGACAGACAGCAGACAGACAGACAGACAGACAGACAGACAGACAGACAGAAAAGAACAGACAGACAGACAGACAGACAGACAGACAGACAGACAGCAGTCAGTCAGTAGTGACAGTAGGAACTCTGGGTCAAGACCAAACGTCCCTCTAGGGGCTATGGCAACTCTAGTCAGACACAGCAATAAGGAGGAATGAACACACCCTCCAGACATGTAGGAACGGCCATACACTTGATCCTCTCAGTATGAGGAAACGATCCCATCAATGTCAAAGCAACATTATATTAGCCTCCTCTCAACCGGAGGTCATGGAATGCTATAATGAAGTTGTGATTTGGCATATGGTTTTTGGTGATCACACCAGTCATGTGTACACTATGCATTCACATTAGGAGGATAATATCTAATGAAATCAAATGAGTGCACTCTATGGTTATGTGTGTATGTATGTTTTGTGTGTGACATAGTGTGTGTGTACTATGTGTGTGTGTACTGTAGTGTGTTGTGTGTCCTGTATGTGTTGTTCGTGTACTGTATGTGTGTGTGTACTGTATGTGTAGTGTGGTAGTATGTTTGTGTGTACTGTATGTGGTGTGTACTGATGTGTGTGTAGTTGTATGTGTTGTGTGTACTGTATGTGTGTGTGGATGTGTGTGTACTGGTATGTGTGTGTGTCAACTGGTATGTGTGTGTGTACTGTAGGTGTGTGTGGATGTGTGTGTACTGTATGTGTGTGTGTACTGATGTGTTGTTGACTGTAGTGTGTGTGGAGTGTGTGTATGTTGTATGTATGTGTTGGTGTTACTGTATGTGTTGTGTGTACTGTATGTGTTTGTACTGTATGTGTGTGTACTGTATGTGTGTGTGTACTGTATGTGTTGTGTGTACTGTATGTGTGTGTACTGTATGTGTGTGTACTGTATGTGTGTGTGTACTGTATGTGTTGTGTGTACTGTATGTGTGTGTGGATGTGTGCAAACACATGGCCTTTTGAGCTTTGAAGCAGTTGGATAATAAGAGCATTCAGTGTGGGAACTCCCAGCGTATGGTTGCTGGGACATCCCTGGGGTCATAGGTTTATTTGTAAATATATCAAATATATCAAATTATTAAAATAAAAAATAAAAAAATGAATGTACTTTATGGGTTTTCCCCTAATGTCAACATTAAATGTCTGTTTTAATTTATTTCGCAACCCAAAATGTTTTATTTCAATGAGAACACTGGTTAGTTCAGGTCAAATTTCATAGCACAACCCAAAACCAACCAAATAAAGTCAGTGGTACTTAGAGGATGGAAACACAATCATATCAGCTAACAACATATCAGGAAATAACAATGTCTACTTTCAGGTCCAAACGGCTGTTATATAGCTACTGGGAATAAAGAACAAATAGGAACATTTTGGATTCTTGGGCTCATCCCAAAGCAAATAGTTTATTCAACCTTGATTCACATTTTCCCACATAGTCGAGTGTGTTAATGCGTAGAATTTGGAATCTGGAAAAGGGCTTTGTTTTCTCATATTGTCCAGAGCCTAGTTAGTATATATACAGTGTTGGGTCAACTGCCAATGTTCAAGACCTATGGGTAGTGCTTGGTCTCACCCTAAGACTCTGTGGACTCTCTCTTTCTCCCAGTGTTCAAGGCATATGGGTAGTGCTTGGTCTCACCCTAAGACTCTGTGGACTCTCTCTTTCTCCCAGTGTTCAAGGCATATGGGTAGTGTTTGGTCTCACCCTAAGACTCTGTGGACTCTCTTTCTCCCAGTGTTCAAGGCATATGGGTAATGTTTGGTCTCACCCTAAGACTCTGTGGACTCTCTCTTTCTCCCAGTGTTGGAGGTCTATGGGTAGTGTTTGGTCTCACCCTAAGACTATGTGGACTCTCTTTCTCCCAGTGTTCAAGGCAGGAACAATAGGTCTCCGGTCAAAAGTAGTGCACTATATAGGGAATAGGGTGCCATTTGGGATACATCCCCAGCCTCTGTCCTACAAGTGTCAACCCCATTCTGCCAAACACTGTCTCTTCACAAACAGCTCAACCACGGGAGATGAGTCCGGTTACACAAACATAGCCTGCTCCGTCCTCCACCTCCCTCTCCAACTCTCAAACACTAGGTGAATCCGTTCCGCCCTCCTCTCTCCTCACTCAGACGTTTTCCTTGGCCACCCTCTCTTCAGTTCCCTATCCAAAGATTTTCACAGAGTAAACTAACTGTCTCCAACAGAAGAGTTCTTCTAGTTTTCATGCAGGTTTATGTTTATTGGGATGAGTTTTGTCCTGGAGGCAGAACTGAGCAATTTCCGCTAGATGGGCCACCTGCAAAGTTACAATTGGCTAAATTGTAAAAATGTATAAAAACAAAAATGTTAGGTTAAGGTTAGACATTAGAGTTAGCAGTGTGGTTAATGTTAGGGTTAAGGTTAGGGTTAGGTTTATGAGTTATTGTGGCTTTGCCAGCTAGTGACCACTCCAGAACAAGACCCATGAACGAAAAATGCTAAACTGCTGTTTTTATACTCTCGGTTCATATTCAACAACACATATGCTACTGTACATTACCCGTGATTTTCCTCAGAAATGTTTTGTAATTCTACACTGAACCATAAAGTCTACACTGAGTAAATATTGTGGTGTGTAGGGGGACAATGCATGGCCAGGGGTGCTGCGTGCCGTGCAGTGTGTCTCTGCTGTGAATGTCTCTCTAGACAGAGAGAGCCAGAGGAATCTGTGTCTGTGTACTACAATATCCTGTTTGGGCTTAGGCAGAGTAGACTGATCAGGCCCCAGGCTGCTTCTCTCCTCTCCTCAGCCCAGCCTAACCCTATCCCTCTGCTCATGCATCACACTCATGCCCTGCTGCCTGGCCCAGACCAAAACACCAGGCTCTGTTATTGTCATTTTTTTTGCACGCACTTCTGCTCTGCAATGCTGCAACAAAACATGTGAGGTTACTTTCCATGTTTATGTGATTCATCATGTGAAAGGGGGAAAAGAGACAGTTGACTGCATGCCAAAATGGAGACTTAGCAACAACAATATACACCAATATACACACATATACACACACATACACCAATATACAGCAATTAAAAACAAAACAACGAAGTAAAACAAATATTTTTTCCAGAGCCAATTATAGAAAGGGAGTGTGAGGGCTGGGGTGTGAGTGTTTGGTTTTACTATCCTTGTGGGGAACAGAAGCCCTCACAAGGTTATTAAAACAAGGAAAAATTGAAATAGGGGTTAAGGGTGAGGTTAGGTTAAAGGTTTAGGGGTTAGGGAACATAGGATTTTGTTTGGTCCCCACAAAGATAGTAAAACAAACGTATGTATGTGTGTGTGTGCGTGTGTGTGTGCATGTGTGGGAAGGCCAGCCTCTGTTTCTGCATGAAATGAAAACAGAGTTGCTCTGGCCTACAGCTCCACAGCCCCACGTCCCCTGCTTCCCGTAAGTTGCAGAAAAACAGTCCTGGCCAGCGGCAGATACCTCACTTCCCAACAGCGTGAGTGCATTTCCTGAAACTGACAATGTTGTACGGGGGCCAGGCCAATGTGACAGGGGGCTGCCAGAGAGAGAGAGTGAGGCTGGAGATAAACCTGCAGTGGAGAGAACATCCTAATACACTGGGGCTGGCCTGTATCACTGGCCTGTATCACTGGCCTGTATCACTGGCCTGTATCAACTAGGGCCTGTGCACTGGGCTGTGTCACTGGGCTGTATCACCTGGCCTGTGTCACTGGCTGTATCACTGGCCTGTTCACTGTGGCCCTGTATCCACTGGCCTGTATCACTGGGCTGTATCACTGGGCTGTATCACTGGCTGTATCACTGGCCTGTATCACTGGCTGTGTCACTGGGCTGTATCACTGGCCTGTATCACTGGTGGCCTGTATCACTGGTGGCCTGTATCACTGGGCTGTATCACTGGGCCTGTATCACTGGCCTGTATCACTGGCCTGTATCACTGGGCTGTGTCACTGGGCTGTATCACTGGCCTGTGTCACTGGCCTGTATCACTGGGCTGTATCACTGCGGTCCTGTGTCACTGGGACTGTGGTCACTGGCCGTTCACCTTGGCTTCACTGGGGCTGTGTCACTGCGCTGTGTCACTGCGCTGTGTCACTGGGCTGTGTCACTGGGCTGTTGTCACTGGGCTGTGTCACTGGGCTATGTCACTGGGCTGTATCACTGGGCTGTATCACTGGGCTGTATCACTGGCCTGTATCACTGGGCTGTATCACTGGGCTGTGTCACTGGGCTGTGTCACTGGCCTGTATCACTGGGCTGTGTCACTGGGCTGTGTCACTGGCCTGTATCACTGGCCTGTATGAATGGGCTAATCTCATCACACACTGACTGGGTATAAGGGCTGGAAAGACAACCGATGATCAAAGTCTGTTCTAAAATATCTATTCCAAAAGAACAGAGGCCTGTAGTTAGTGCCATCTTTATACACTTCTATAGAACAGATGTTGTTCACAGTTGGAAAACAGTCCTCCAATTTCTGACACGAAAAGTGAATCCTTTTGGACAGAAACTAAAAATATATGTTTTTGATTTAAAAAATATATATTCAAAAAATGATTTTGATATTAAAGGATTTTGTGTTATTTTTCTCTGCACAACACTAATGGAAAAGAGATGTAGACGTATAATAATGAATTCCGTGCAGTGGCCAGGGAGAGGGCTTGACCGAGTTGGGCAGGCACACCCTTACAAACCCTGGAAAACACTTGACAATGACATTTCCACTTTCACTCAACCCTCGGCTGCTTAACTATTTCCTTTTCTTCACTCTGTAAATATGGCGTGGCAGCAGTACGATTGAATTAATGAATCCATGCTGTTCAAAAGACAAAAATAAAACCATATCTTAAATGATTATATTGTGTAACTCAGTATGAGTGTGAAGGGAGTTCAGTGCGGTGAGGGAAGATGCAGCTATAGCACAGCCTGCTGGTGACAGAAGAGATTTCTCCTGTTCTAACTGTTCCCCTCCCCCATTTCATAGTAAGTTACTGCTGACGTTTGGCTTTTTTCACTCCAATGTTTGTTTTTGAGGTTTCTGTTTAGCGGAACCGTTATTTCTCTCAGGGGAGATAGTAGCAGCCAAAATAGTTTTGCTACCATTAATAATTTCAATTGTATTTAAGTAAATCGTCTTTTGTCCCAGTGTATAGAGAGGTGATGTATCTTTCTGAGTACTAAAAGAGAGACAATAGGCCCGGCTGGTGTGTATGCCCTCATGCTAATGTCACCAGGCTGTCTAGTGTCCGATGGTTCTTTCCATCCTCCACCCTCATGACTCAGAGCACCCCTTCCTAAAGAAACTCTAGAAATGCCAAGTTCTCACATGACGACCAAGAAAATATAATGTCTTTCATGAGACAACTTTTGCACAATATACAATGAAAATCGATACATCAGTCAAACCAAAAACATTTTATAATTCAATCATATCTGACTCACTTACTCCTGTGAGTTAGCCGAGCTAAACCCTTATGTGCCTAGAAACCTTTCCACCCGGCTGTACCCTGGGTCTGGGGTGTATTCATTAGTTACAGACCGTTGCAAAAGGTTTGGTCTGTTGCGAAACCGTTTACTTCAAATGGAAAATGTTTTGCAACAAAAACTAGAGTTTCTATTGGACAAATTCAGGTAGGGTTATCGCCATTTAGTTACGTTTGCTCTGTTTGCTTCCATTTGGTTCCTAGACTAAACTGTAAATGGTTTCAGACCAAATGTTTTGCAACGGCGACTAATGAATACACCCCTGGTCTATAAAGTTGTCTTACTGTATAACCTACAGCTATCAGAGGCCTCTGCCCTCACTCCGTCAGACAGAAGATTTAACAGGAAAAATAATGAAAGGCTGGATACTTCCTGGGCCTCTATGGCAGCCATAACAGTCTGTTCCCATGTCCCCATTTATTTATTTATTTATCTGTCTGTCTGTCTGTCTGTCTGTCTGTCTGTCTGTCTGTCTGTCTGTCTGTCCACCCCAGTCCCTGACTCAGTGCACTGCACAAATCCAGGTGCCAGGTAACCACCTCTGATAATAACACATCCATAACCCATACATAACACATTCATAACCCATACATAACACATTCATAACCCATACATAACACATCCATAACCCATACATAACACATTCATAACCCATACATAACACATTCATAACCCATACATAACACATTCATACCCCATACATGACACATTCATAAGCAGTACATTATCATTTTACCACTATGTCCATTACTATAATGTATTCCCATTTGCCTCTTAAACCAATAAATTCAAAAGCCCTGTGAAGTAAACTAAAACTTGACTTTTATCCATCAAAAGACATTTCAGATTCAGCTTCCTCCCAAAGTTCCCGACAGACGACAGTTTTTCAATAAAGGATAAAAAGAAGTCGTAAAGTTACAGTAGCACGCTGGAAAAGACTTTACACCACATATACACTTGTAGGAGAAAAGAGGCAGCTTTTCAGCACTCTGAGAGACTTATTTAGAAGGTTATTAGTCTCACTTCCAGCCCCAGCCCCTGGGAGTCCTTTCATTAGGCTAGGCTGTTTGTATGGCTTCCATCAGGAGCAGTGGAAACTACACTATTTCTGGGTAGGGTTGCAAAATTCCTGTCACCTTCCCCAAATTCCCAGATTTTCCAGAAATCCTGGTACGAGGATTCCCAAAATGTCTGCTTATTCCTTGCCGTTTCCAGGGATCTTCCAACCGGGATCTTTGGAAAACCTGGGAATTTGGGGAAAGTTACCAGAATTTTGTAACCCTAATTCTGTCGGACTGGGGGCGAGGGGAGTACTGTACAAGGCCAAAGTTTTTCAGTTCCGCTCAGTGATCTATAGCCTTTACCCCTCTTTTAAAACATCTGGCTCCAACGGCAGTCAAAGTGTGAGATCGGTAGCCAAGTTGGTATGTCACTCTAACATACACCACTATCAACTAAAGAGAATATCAATGTCAACAACAAAAAAAAAGTAAATTTTTTGTGTGATTTTTTTTTGCAGTATATGCAAATGTTAATATTAAATGCAAAGTGTTAAAAGTATTAATTGTGCAATGGTGAAGTGTATCATACAAGTGGGTGTGTGGGTGTGACTATAGATTAGCTCAGTGAAAGGATGCCTGGGTGTGAGACACTAACTCGCATGTTGCTGTGCGGCATGTTTTTTTAAAGTTCTTTTTTAGGGGGTAGATCAGCTTTAATATTGCAGATAGATTGTGGCTTCTATCAATGTTTTATCATCTCCAACCCCCTATATATTTTTTATTTGTAAATATATATATATTTTTTTTTATTAAAAAAATAATTTTACCCTAACCCTACCACCCCTCCCTTAAATGGAGTAAACTAATGGACAACAATACTTAGGCTTCCACTTCCAGCTTATACATACTGTATTTATTTTATGGACAGTATATTTTACATTAGTTATCTTTTGTTTGCTTTTAGTCCCAGCCTTCAGCTACCCTCAACCCCTCCCATCTCTCTCTGAAGAACATCCAGTTTGGATTTCTTGCTATTTTTCCACTGTGCTGTTTCACAAAACTTCTGAACCTCTCATAGTTTCTACAGGTTGTAAATTAAACATAAACACTTTTGCTAAGGGTATTATTATATTATTGATCGATTGACTATGACTTTTCAAATCACCTAGCAGTGCTATTTGCAGAGTTAGCTCCAACTAAATGTTGCAATTTTCTAACCATTCCTGAACCTGCGACCAAAAACAAGCTACATTTGGGAAGAACCAAAAGAATATATATAACATTCTATTGGTTGCAAGAATTKTGCATAATAATTTAAATTTAAAAACTCTAAGTGTTGAATCCGGCGTCGTATTGTGTATCAGTTCATAAACCATTGAACCGAAAATCTCCTCCCAACTATTTTGCAACCTGTATGGCGCAGCTATCAATTTTTTGGTCCTTAAATTAAACTGGTACACTTTTTTATTTATCACAATCTTCCTTAGCCAATGTTGGTCTTTAATGCAGGGCCGACAGACAAGTTCCTTACCTTCTCCCCTTTCCACTTGACTCTTCCATTTTTGCAGTAATGGTGCAATCAGTTGATTGTAATTTTGAATAGAGCAGACATTTACATATATTTGTATTAACTGCATGTGTGACATAACTCCACCAGTACTATTTATCATATCATTTACAAAGATTATATGTTTATTTGTGTTATTTTTTTAATAATGTAATTTTTTTAATCAATTCGTATGTTTGAGTTTAACCATAATATTTGTTCTAATATTTGTTCTGTCTTTAATGGTGGATTAAACTGAAATTGCAACCAGCTTTCTTTTGTTTGTTTTAAAAATAGCGATATTTTGGAGATAAACAAAAGTGAGAGGTTGTAATCTGAAGGGCAAAAGGCCATTCTTGAACACGGGGTGAACTATTCTTACTAATCTTCTAGAGAACCAGTTCGGATTTAATTACAGTTTTTGTATGACTGAAGCCTTCAGTGAGAGGTCCAATGATTTAATATTTAATAATTTCTGCCCTCCGAATTCATATTCATTATAAAAATAGGCCTGTTTAATTTTGTCTGGCTTCTGAAGAATCATTCCATCTCACCAGTTCCCTAATTACCCTCTTGGCACGCCCTCTTTCTTTCCAACTCACCACACCTTAAATTAACTCTGATAATAAGCATTCTTTTTCCATTCCTCTGGTATGAAGTAGCTTGTGTTTTCCGTAGTGTGTGTTCAGTGTTTGTTGTTCTTCGTACCTGAGTAAGTGCCTTTTCATGTGTTAATGGWGATTGTATAATGCTAACTTTGCTGACTTCCTAGCCTGTATATATATTGCCAATTAGAATGTTTATATGCTTTCAAATACTTCCTTTGTTGTCTGAATATGTGTGTCTAATATATACAGTGGGGAGAACAAGTATTTGAAACACTCCCGATTTTGCAGGTTTTCCTACTTACAAAGCATGTAGAGGTCTGTAAATTTTATCATAGGTACACTTCAACTGTGAGAGACGGAATCAAAAATCCAGAAAATCACATTGTATGATTTTTAAGTAATCAATTTGCATTTTATTGCATGACATAAGTATTTGATACATCAGAAAAGCAGAACTTAATATTTGGTACAGAAACCTTTGTTTGCAATTACAGAGATCATAYGTTTCCTGTAGTTCTTGACCAGGTTTGCACACACTGCAGCAGGTATTTTGGCCCACTCCTCCATACAGACCTTCTCCAGATCCTTCAGGTTTCGGGGCTGTCGCTGGGCAATACGGACTTTCAGCTCCCTCCAAAATTTTCTATTGGGTTCAGGTCTGGAGACTGGCTAGGCCACTCCAGGACCTTGAGATGCTTCTTACGGAGCCACTCCTTAGTTGCCCTGGCTGTGTGTTTCGGGTCGTTGTCATGCTGGAAGACCCAGCCACGACCCATCTTCAATGCTCTTACTGAGGGAAGGAGGTTGTTGGCAAAGATCTCGCGATACATGGCCCCATCCATCCTCCCCTCAATACGGTGCAGTCGTCCTGTCCCCTTTGCAGAAAAGCATCCCCAAAGAATGACGTTTCCACCTCCATGCTTCACGGTTGGGATGGTGTTCTTGGGGTTGTACTCATCCTTCTTTTTCCTCCAAACACGGCGAGTGGAGTTTAGACCAAAAAGCTCTATTTTTGTCTCATCAGACCATATGACCTTTTCTTCCCATTTCCTCCTCTGGATCATCCAGATGGTCATTGGCAAACTTCAGACGGGCCTGGACATGCGCTGGCTTGAGCAGGGGGACCTTACGTGCGCTGCAGGATTTTAATCCATGACGGCGTAGTGTGTTACTAATGGTTTTCTTTGAGACTGTGGTCCCAGCTCTCTTCAGGTCATTGACCAGGTCCTGCCATGTAGTTCTGGGCTGATCCCTCACCTTCCTCAGGATTATTATTATTATATTCTTACTGTAGCAAACTGGCTCAAATTAACATCCTACATCTGTAGGCGTAATTCTGAATCAAGTCAAGACTATCCTCCAAACCCTGTGAATGGTTCCATACACTATTCGGACTGGGAGGGCTGCATAACTATAGAACACTGGCCTCAATCTAAGAGCTCTCTTGGCATTCCAAATATTACAAAGGTTTAAATTCTTCAAAGAGAGAGCTTGTGAATGCTTTATACATTATTAGCCTAGTATCATATTCAGTATGTTGTTACGTTTCTAGACGTTTCAATGTTACACTTGTTGCAAAGTATTTGAGAAAAAAACTCCCCTCCCAGGGTTTATTCAGCCAGGTGGGCCTTGCTCTTAGCAAGGTTGTGACTGACACACACACACACACACACACACACATCCCTTGTGGTCAGGGCAGGGCCGGGCTGCCCTCTCTGGGGTTCCAGCGGGTATCCGCCCTGGCCCAGCGTCTCTGTGTGTGTGAGAGAGAAACCACAGGGCCCCACAGACGAGCTCCGTCAACAGACTCCTTATTCAGCCCCCAGCCTGAACACTGGGCCTTCTAATGGAGCCAAGGCACCTGGCTGCAGCGCGCGGGAGACATCAGTGGCGACGTTGCCACACCTGAATAAACCCCCCTGGCCCACATCAATGCCAGGGCTGGGCCACTTGAAACTGATCCCCAGGCATCCCCAGCACCAGGCCAGCACCAGGCCAGCACCGTTACGGCCAGCGCATAAACAGCTCCAGTCATATGCTCCTGTGTGCCACTGTTTTCATTACTGGGAGTGGAAACCGAGCCCAGTGGAGAGGAAGAGACACAGAGGAAGGGATGGAGTAGTATTTATACAGGTGTTTCAAATAGGTCGAGCTGCATGCGAGAGAGACAAACCTCTGAAAGAGAGGAGTGGATCTGTACTAGTCTATTACTCTCTTTTCAGAACTCCAGCTTTGTGACCTAAAGCATGGAACACACCGAGAATCTCACTGCCGATAAGTACTTATCACAGTGGGAGGCCGTTCCTCCTCCTGCTAGAACAAAAGTGGTACCTGCTGCCTCCAGAACAGTTAGCAACCAACCTACCAATTCTACTTGTAGAATCGCAATGCTCATCAGTGTCCAACAACTTGACTTTGAGCCAATCAGAGAGCATGATCCCCAAAAAAAGGGAAACAAATGGGGCATTTTCTCTAGGACATGCACAGATAAGCCAGTCACACTTCATATGCAATGTAGACTGTAGGGRTGGTGGCTAGCTAAGTGCACAGATGCAATAAACACAACATTAAATACTAGTATTGACTTAATTCAATCACAATGGATTAGCTCGTTTCCATGAAACAGCTGCTTGTGTTAGCTGCCAAATTAGTGCTGTGTCCTTAGCTAGTTAGCTATGTTGTGCTAGCTAGGAATATGCTAATGTAAGCTAGCTAGCTAAACATTTGGCTATGAGCTGACACTGGCAGTATGGAATAATTGGGGGTGAATTAAATGGTYTCTTCGTCATCTTGCTAGGTAGTTATCTAGCTGAAGCCATCTGGCTAGTATCAACAAGGGCTTTCTACAAAAGCAACATTAGTGCAGATATCTTGGAATCTAGACAATAAGCAATACGCACAGATATGCATTGCCAAACAATGCTACTGCCACCTTCAGGTTTGGAGTATATTAACAAGGCTCAGTAGCCGACGACTTCCAAGGTCTTTGCTGTGTGAACACAAAAGACATTGACGTTTGACAATCCTACCGGTGTGTCTGAGCTTTAAGAGAGATTTCTACAGAGCCTGCTCTGATGGTTCAAAGCAACTACTGTAAGACACAGTAGGACTTCACGCATACAACACTGACTGGTAAAAAGGCATGATCTGATGATCATTTGCATAAAGTCCCACCCCCACAAATTTACAGTTGAAGTCGGAAGTTTACATATACTTAGATTGGAGTCATTAAAACTCGTTTTTCAACCGCTCCACAAATGTCTTGTTAACAAACTATAGTTTTGGGAAGTCGGTTAGGACATCTACTTTGTGCATGACACAAGTAATTTTTCCAACAATTGTTTACAGACAGATTATTTCACTGTATCACAATTCCAGTGGGTCAGAAGGTTACATTCACTAAGTTGACTGTGCCTTTAAACAGCTTGGAAAATTTCAGAAAATTATGTCATGGCTTTAGAAGCTTCTGATAGGCTAATTGACACAATTTGAGTCAATTGGGGGTGTACCTGTGGATGTAGTTCAAAGCCTACCTTCAAACTCAGTGCCTCTCATCATGGGAAGTCTGGTTCATCCTTGCGAGCAATTTCCAAAAGCCTGGAGGTACCACATTCATCTGTACAAACAATAGTACGCAAGTATAAACACCATGGGACCACGCAGCCGCCATACCGCTCAGGAAGGAGAAGCCTTCTGTCTCCTAGAGATGAACGTACTTTGGTGAGAAAAGTGCAAATCAATCCCAGAACAACAGCAAAGGACCTTGTGAAGATGCTGGAGGAAACAGGTACAAAAGWATCTATATCCACAGTAAAAYGAGTCCTATATCGATATAACCTGAAAGGCCGCTCAACAAGGAAGAAGCCACTGCTCCAAAACCGCCATAAAAAAAGCCAGACTACGTTTTGCAACTGCACATGGGGACAAAGATCGTAGTTTTTGGAGAAATGTCCTCTAGTCTGATGACACAAAAATAGAACCTTTTGGCCATAATGACCATCGTTATGTTTGGAGGAAAAAGGGGGAGGCTTGCAAGCCGAAGAACAACATCCCAACCATGAAGCACAGGGGGTGGAAGTATCATGATTTGGGGGTGCTTTGCCGCAGGAGGGACTGGTGCACTTCACAAAATAGATGGCGTCATGAGGTATGAAAATTATGTGGATATATTGAAGCAACATCTCAAGACATCAGTCAGGAAATTAAAGCTTTGTCGCAAATGGGTCTCCCAAATGGACAATGACCCCAAGCATACTTCCAAAGTCGTGGCAAAATGACTTAAGGACAACAAAGTCAAGGTATTGGAGTGGCCATCACAAAGCCATGACCTCAATCCTATAGAAAATTTGTGGGCAGAACTGAAAAAGTGTGTGAGCAAGGAGGCCTACAAACCTGACTCAGTTACACCAGCTCTGTCAGGAGGAATGTTCCAAAATTCACCCAACTTATTGTGGGAAGCGTGTGGAAGGCTACCCAAAACGTTTGATCCAAGATAAACAATTTAAAGGCAATGCTACCAAATACGAATTGAGTGTATGTAAACGTCTGACCCACTGGGAATGTGATGAAAGAAATAAAAGCTGAAATAAATCATTTCTCCGCTATTATTCTGACATTTCACATTCTTAAAATAAAGTGGTGATCCTAACTGACATAAAACAGGGAATTTTTACTTTGATTAAATGTCAGGAATTGTGAAAAACTGAGTTTAAATGTATTTGGCTAAGGTGTATGTAAACTTCTGACTTCAACTGTATTAACTCCACGTAAGTTTGAAATATTGCTTGATAAAATAGACTTAGTATGGCTTTCTCTACAACATAGAAACTTTTATTTCCAGGCATCGTCCATTGTATGGCAGAGAGAGTGGGTAGACTGCATGACATATCTACCTAGACACTGATGCTAATCTCTCATAATAATAATACTAACAGAAGGATTTGTGTAAGTATATTGGTTCAGTGTCATTTTTACATTCAATCCCAGGTCACCTTTTCATTACAGCTTTTCTACACTAACACTGAAACTAATGTTACTTAATTTACTTTCCAAAAAAGCAGACAAATGCTTAAAAGTTATTATAATAGCCACTAATCAAAACACTAATTGTCATTAGTATAGTGAGTGTGTAATTGTTAATAGTTCCCGGGCCTAATCACAACAAACACAACAGTAATTTCGCAGATCTTTTCCTCCTCAAAACAAAAGAGGAGCAAACATGACACTCTCCTGGCATATTGAAAAAAAACATACATTTCCTGAGTTTATTATTATTTTCCGTCTCTCTCTTTTTAAAAATATAATTTCAGTTAGATTTGTCGCAGTAGGGACGGGCTGTACCAGGGAACAAGAACAGTGTCTTGCTGCCAAAAGAGGGCCTGGACGATCTGTTAGTTTAACATCTCACTRCATAGTAAATCTATGAGTTACTGCTATGGTGGAGGTCAAGCTCTCAGCCTGGAGGATTACAGGATTCATATCTTGATATGGTGCTCAGATCTGCACTGCACCATATAGGCTCTCACCACACAAACAGAGCTTATGTGTGGGGACGCCACAATCTGTGTGATTGTGCACAGTAGACTCAAACATACACACACTACACACTCCCGCATACAATAAACACACACAACAGATGAATAAATATGAATCTCCTAACCTCCCACGTGGTGCTCTTCTATGTTATAGCCCCTGTATTTACCCAAACAGATGAGATGCAATACTGTTGATGTTAGCAAGAGTCTTTTACGCAATACTATTTATGTTCCGTAAGTGAGAATCTTTTTTTCCCCAGTCTGATTTTATTTACTGCTTAGCTGTGACCACTTTAGCTGATATTTCCAATCTGCGGTGAGGGAATATAAAGAGGCATTCCTCCAGTAAAGATCCCTGTCCATAAACCCCAAGCCGCCACCACTGGGAGTAAACACTGGGCTTTAACGACAACACGCACAGGGCATTCATTAATTCTGCCCGGCCAGTGTCAGCCCCAAGTAAATGTACTCTTTAATTAAAACTTAACGGAGGGACCTTTTATTGCCTTGGTCTGGCCTGGTGTACTATACCTCATTAAATAAATAAAAAGTCTGTTGGTTGCTAACCTTTATATTCTAGTTGTTAGGAGTTTGTTCAATATCCAATAATCCCTCTAGTCTATAGTATTGGCTCTGTGGCGATAATTGGGGAGATTATTCACTCTCTCTCATTCTGGGAGTTTCAGAAGGAGCCAGAGTCTAGCTACATGAATGTATTTAATCTTGAGCCACTCACCTAAAGGGTGTTGGAGAAGCATGGCCTTCAGCTATCATTCATTTCAGGGATCCTGACACTTAATATGAATGTTATCACTGTATCAAATKAAAGGAAATCTGAAATGACTTGAGGGAATTCCTTTTCGTCAGCTACAGCCAAACACTTATAGTTGGGCTTGTTGTCTCACTACACTGCTACTTATTTTCATTTACACATTGTTCCTAAAATAACTCCAGCGTGTTAAGATGCAGTCCCGTGAAGCATTTAAAATATGAGTAATACATGTGGGTGAGTGGGRACTGAGTGAGGGCTGTAGCCACATAAAACTGCAGAGTTGGTAATGAGATTAACTTCTGTCTCCCTCTATGGCGGCTGGCTGGGCCAGTATGACCAGGAAGATGAACCAGTATGTGACTGTTTTACTACCAGCGTTATGATTTTCTCTCTTGCTCTCTTTCTCAAATTGGCAGCATTTCAAGAAACCGGGGCACAACTTGTTCTTTTCTTTTTCTTCTGTGCGGAAAGGCCAGGCAGCAACAGACTAGCCCTTCTTTCTCCCTGAAGACAGTGCATCTATCTTACCTCATCAAGTGTGTGCTAGGACTAATTCAGCATCACGCTGACAGGGTACTTAGTCATCTTGACGCTGGATAGCTAAGTGGAAATATTAGGAGGATTTGTTTGGCGATTTTCACTGTTAAGCCTATATCCAGCATGAAAATCCATACAACATGTTCAGAGCGTATTATTACGAGCAAAAATAAATACTATAGCGTGGCTTTTTATGCAGGAGTGGACTAGCTCTGAGAAACGTTATAAAAAATGAAACTCTGATTTACTGGCTTACTGGGACAGACCCTCATAACTCCACTGGCCTAACATAGCGCACAGACACTCACAGTGGGGGATTCTGTGTGAGAGAACATTTGTTTTAGACTTTTGTTTTTTACCTAAAAAGTTATACTAGGTTCACCAAGACAAATATTAGAGTTTAGGGCCACATGGAGACCACAACAAAGTACAGACATTCAACAGAAATTCACAAAAGAGAAATGACTATTAGTGCAACAACAGCCAACACACACTCTCTCTGTCTTGCTCTCTCTCTCTCGTTCTCAATTCAAGGAGCTTTACTGGCATGGGAAACATATGTTTACATTGCCAAAGCAAGTGAAATGGATAAACAAAAGTGAAATAAACAATAAAAAGTGAACAGTAAATATTACACTCACACAAGTTCCAAAATAAAAGAGACATTTCAAATGTCATATTATGTCTATATACAGTGTTGTAACGATGTGCAAATATCGTTTTCTTGTGGCAACAGGTCACAAATCTTGCTGCTGTGTTTGCACACTGTGGTATTTCAACCAATAGATATGGGAGTTTATCAAAATATGTGTCTCTAATATGGTCATACATTTGGCAGGAGGTTAGGAAGTGCAGCTCAGTTTCCACCTCATTTTGTGGGCTGTGTGTACATAGTCTCTCTCTCTCTCTCGTTTCAATGTCAATTTAAGGGGCATTATTGGCATGGGAAACATATGTTAACATTGCCAAAGCATAATAATAAATCATAATAATATAAAGATAATAAACAAAAGATAAATAAACAATAACAATTAACAGTAAACATTACACTCACAAAACAATAAAGACATTACAAATGTCATATTATGTGCAAATGGTACAAAAGAGAAAATAAATAAACATAAATTCTCTCTCTCCTCTGTTTTATTGTTTATCTGTGGCCAGCATCTTGTAAGCAGGGGGGGGGGGCTAATTAGGAGAGGTCTGCAGGTGGCCCATGCAGTATTTTCCAGGTCTGGGGGGGAGATGCCAGGGTCAGAGATGAGGAACTAACCTGTTGCCTTGGAACAGAAAAGGCAAGAGAACGAGAGAAAGAGAGTGAGAGAGAAAGAGAGATAAAGAGAGAGAGAGGCTATGCTTAAACTCTGGCATCTTCTCCAATATTTTGAACCAATGTCTGGTCTGGTCACCCAATCCACAAAAGGGGAGAGAAATTTGACCCCAATAATTACCGTGGAATCTACGTCAACAGCAATCTTGGAAAAGTCCCCTGCAGCATCATCAACAGCAGACTCATTTCCTCAGTGAAAACACTGTCCTGAGCAAATGTCAAATTGGCTTCTTCCGAAACAGACCACCTATACACCCTGAACACTCTTATAGACCAACAAACAAACTAAGACAAAAGCAATGCTTTGTTGATTTCAAAAAGCATTTGACTCAATTTGGCATGTGGGTATGATATGACATTATAAATGTCATATCATATGACATTATAAAATCAATGTACACAAACAATAAGTGTGCAGTTAAAATTGGCAATAAACACAGATTTATTTTCCAATAGGGCCGTGGGGTGGAACAGGGATGCAGTTTGAGCCCCATCCTCTTCAACATATACACTCAGTGGCCAGTTTATTAGGTACACCAATCTAGTACTGGGTCAGAACCCCCTTTGCCTCCAGAACAGCCTGAATTCTTCAGTTGGTATCAAGGGACCTAACGTGTGCTCAGTTGGTATCAAGTGACCCCGACACCATTACACCACCGCCACCATCCTGTACCATTGACACCAGGCAGGATGGGGCCATGGACCAAATCCTGACTCTGCCATCAGCGTGATGAAATAGGAACCGGGATTTGTTGGTCCAGGCAATATTTTTCCACTCTTCAATTGTCCAATTTCCCATTGGAGCCTCTTCTTCTTGTTTTTAGCTAATATAAGAAGAACCCGGTATGGTCGTCTGCTGCAATAGCCAATCCGTGACAAGGACTGATGAGTTGTGCGTTCCGAGATGCCGTTCTGCACACCATTGTTGTACTGCGCTGTTATTTGCCTGTTTGTGGGCCSCCTGTTATCATGCACGATTCTTGACATTCTCCATTGACCTCTCATCAACGAGCTGTTTTCGCCCACAGGACAGGATGTTTTTTGATTGTCGCACCATGCTCGGTATACCCTTGCGTGAAAAGCCCAAGAGGCTGGCCGTTTCTGAGATAAGGGAACCAACGAGCCTGACACATGACAATCATACCACGCTCAAAGTCCCTTAGATCACTCGTTTTGCCCATTCTAACATTCAATCGAACAGTAACTGAATGCCTCGATCCCTGTCTGCCTGCTTTATATAGTAAACCATGTGACTCACTGTCTGTAGGAACAAACCATTTTTGGGAACGGGTGGTGTACCTAATACACTGAATTGGCGAAGGCACTAGAACAGTCTGCAGCGCCCAGCCTCACCCTACTGGACTCTGAATTCAAATGTCTACAGTTTGCAGATGATCTGGTGCTTCTGTCCCCAACCAAGGAGGGACTACAGCAGTCAGACTTTGGCCCTGACAATGAATCTCAGTAAGACAAAAATAATGGTGTTCCAAAAAAGTTGCCAGGACCACAAATACAAATTCTATCTAGACACTGTGGCCTTAAAGCACACAACTATACCTACCTCAGAACTATACCTACCTCAGCCTAAACATCAGGACCACATGTTCACGTACAAAAGTATGTGGACACCCCTTCAAATTAGTGGATTYGGCTACTTCAGCCACACCCGTTGCTGACAGGTGTATAAAATCGAGCACACAGCCATGCAATCTCCATAGACAAACATGGGCAGTGGAATGGCCTTACTGAAGAGCTCAGTGACTTTCAATGTGGCACCGTCATAGGATTCTAATAAGTCAGTTTGTCAAATTTCTGCCCTGCTATAGCTGCTCCAGTCAACTGTAAGTAATGTTATTGTGAAGTGGAAACGTTCCACGCATTCCACAACAAAGCCCTCAACTACAGAGAGATTAACCTTGAGAAGAGTCCCCTCAGCCTGCTGGCAAACAGACCACACAGAAATCCACGACAGCAACTCAATTAGACMCAACCAAATTATGAGAAAGCAAAAAGATAACTATTTGACACACTGGAAAGAATCAACCAAAAAACTGAGCAAATTGGAATGCTATCTGGCCCTAAACAGAGAGTACACAGTGGCAGAATACCTGACCACTGTGACTGACCCAAAATTAAGAAAATCCTTAACTATGTACAGACTCAGTGAGCATAGCCTTGCTATTGAGAGAGGCTGCCATAGGCAGACCTGGCTCTCGAGAGAAGACAGGATATATGCACACTGCCCACAAAATTAGGTGGAAACTGAGCTGCCCTTCCTAACCTCCTGCCAAATGTATGACCATATTAGAGACACATATTTCTCACAAATCACACAGGCCCACAAAGAATTTGAAAACAAATCAAACATGTTGTTTGTTTATTTCACTTGCTTTGGCAATGTAAACATATGAGAGAGCGAGAGAGACAGAGACAGAGAGACAGAGAGAGAGACAGAGACAGAGAGACAGAGAGAGAGACAGAGACAGAGAGACACAGAGAGAGAGAGAGAGAGAAGAGACACAGAGAGAGAGAGAGAGAGAGAGGAGAGAGAGAGAGAGGAAGAGAGAGAGAGAGAGAAGGAGAGAGGAGAGAGAGAGAGAGAGAGAGACGAGAGAGAGAGAGAGAGAGGAGAAGACGAAGAGAGAGAAGGGTAAACCCGTACACTGCAATCAGCAATAGGCCTTCCTCTATTTGGGACCAAAGAAGTATTTCAAAACATTAACTTTTTCTCCAGGACTAAGCTCTGTCAATGTAAATCTGTCTTTGGGGAGTAGAATTGAGAACCATTCTCATGTCAGTTGAGTTTGTATCTTTATGACAGAGAAAAGTAAACCAACTACTCTCCTTGATACACAGAGTGTATACAGAGCAGTGTGTCATCATAGCTAGCAGTTTCTCACACATTCTGTTGAGTATTGCACAATCATGGGAAATAACTATTTATCAGACTTGCCCGAGTTCGAAAAAAGAGGGCAGGAATATATATTTTTTCTTCTAATTTAACAGGTTATAATACATGTTAGTGTTAAAAGAGGGGAAATGTATACAATCAGCAGAACAAGTGTTCTTTGTACAACAAACCCCTAAAAAACTATGGTGAATACCACACTGACTATGTCAAGGAATTCAGTATTTCTCTCCCTGTTTGGTTTCCATTATGTGGTATTTATTTGGAATAGGTTCAGATAACAACTGGTATCTTTTTAAGGGAACGGTTGGTTGTGGGGGAGCGCTTTTGGATACCTCAGACTGCAGGGTCCTCATTTATAACCGTTACGTACATTTTACACAAAACATCTGCACAAAAATATTGAGATTTATAAACCTGGCGCAGCCATACAAACACATTTCCCGCTATAAATCAGACCAGGCGTAAAAATGTGCGCGTGTGAACGAGCATTATAACTCCGCCGGAAAAACGCCCATCATTCACCTTTTATGGTGACAATAACGCCCTTATGTGCTGTATACTTTGGAAGTATTGGAATTAGGCCAACACAGTATGGCTAAAGGAAATATCAATGGTGAACTTGATGAAATGTCTTTGGAGGTGTTGGCAGAATGTTTTCTTTTGCAGTGACATTTGCTTTATCTGACTGTTTCTGAAAGACAAAAACAATTGCAAATAGTTGTGGACCTGTAAACAGATCGTTTGAATTCAATAATGTTTTGCATTTACTTTTTCCCGAACATAAGTATGATGCACTGCTCGCCTATTCTGAAACATTGTCTACTTGATAATTTTACAGTAGTCCTACTTACAGTGGTAGCCTGCTCACCTGCTCTCCCTTTGGATGTATAGAGCAAAAACATACAATTATAATACAGTAGCCTATCAAATAAGCCAAAGTAAATGGGATGTGCATGGTCATTTGTTGTATGGCTAATTCGGGAATATGAAAAGGTGAGGAATTTAGTCTGTAATAGTTATGACAGGTATATTCATTATGCATTATGTTTATGAATTAAATATTGTCTACTTGAGAAATATGGCATTACAGTATTCAGATGTAGACTCGCCTAAAAACATCAATGGAAAAGATGAACAGTCTGTTCCACCGTTAAACTGCGCTTTGGATCGGATCGCATAGAGCAAAATACTTAAAATAGCTTATTTATTTACTACTGTGAAGTAGTTCCAATTTAATGAGAGATGGGATGAATGGTGGCCTATCCTAACTTGTTGTAGGCCTATAGGCTATTTCGTGAGAATGAAACCATCCCAATCAGAAAAGGTGAGGAATTTATTCTGTAATGATCATGGAAATGACATAAACAATAGGAACTGGATGCCGATATATAATTATTTTAGAACACAAAAATAAAATCAATAGATTTTCACTCTTCTCACTAATGGCAAATGATTGCATCTTATTATATTTATCTACCAGTTTTTTGGTATGAATAAGAGTGTCATCGTATATTCATGCACAAGGCTACTAGGCTACTGTCTACTTGTTGCAATACAATACTTCAAGCACAAGACACTGTCTGAAGAAAGCATGGTCCACAGTTTACAGAAAGCATGGTCCACAGTTT
>NC_036853.1:8331764-8334547 GCF_002910315.2 Salvelinus sp. IW2-2015
ACCAGAAAGCATGGTCCACAGTTTAACAGCAAAGGCATGGTCCACAGGTTACAGAAAGCATGGTCCCAGTTTACAGAAAGCATGGTCCACAGTTTACAGAAGCATGGTCCACGTTTACAGAAAGCATGGTCCACCTTTACAGAAAGCATGGTCCCAGTTTACAGAAAGGCATGGTCCCCCATTTTACAGGAAAGCTGGTCACAGGTTCAGAAAGCATGGTTCCACAGTTTTACAGAAAAGGTGGTCCACAGTTGCAGAAAGCATGGTCCACAGTTTGCAGAAAGCATGGGTCCACAGTTCCCTACAGAAAGCATGGTCCACAGTTTACGAAAGCATGGTCCACAGTTTCAGAAAGCATGGTCCACAGTTTACAGGAAAGCATGGTCCACAGTTTGCAAGAAAGCATGGTCCACAGTTTTACAGAAGAAAGGCATGGTCCACAGTTTACCAGAAAGCATGGTCCACAGTTTACAGAGAAAGCATGGTCCACAGTTTACAGGAGAGTAAGCCACGATTCTCACATCAAGTTCAGTTTTATAAATGCCAAAACTTTTGCGTGAAAAACTGGTGCATGCCATGTTTTGGGGCATATTTTTGTGCATATTCAAAGGTTTTTAAATGAGCCCCCAGAAGCCTACAGGCCAGTAAACGGTGTAAGACAAATCTCCTAGAGGGTAGTGAGGACAGACTCCTGGAGGAGGTAGTGAGACAGATCTCCTGTAGGGTAGGGGGGATGGAGCAGATCTTCTGAGTGGTGATTGTGAGACAGATCTCCTAGGAGGGGTAGTGAGCGACAGATTCCTAGGAGGGTAGAGACAATCTCCTGGAGGGTTGGAGAAAGATCTCCTGGAGGGTATGGAGACAGATCTCCTAGAGGGGTAGTTAGAGACAGATCTCCTAGAGGGTAGTGGAGACAGATCTCCTAAGGGGGGCGTAGAGGGTGGGGGTAGTGAGACAATCTCCTAGAGGTAGTGAGACAGATCTCCTAGAGGGTATGGAGACAGATCTCCTGGAGGGGTATGGAGACAGATCTCCTAGAGGGTAGTGAAGAATCTCCTAGAGGGGTATGGAGACAGATCTCCTGGAGGGGGTATGTAGAATAGAATTCCTACTGGAGGCGGTTGGAACAGATCTCCGGAGGGGTAGTGAGACAGATCTCCTGGAGGGAGATGGGCAGTTGTGAGGACAGATCTCCTAGAGGGGTATGGAGACAATCTCCTGGAGGGGTTATGGAGACAGATCTCCTAGAGCACAGTTTACAGAAAGCATGGTCCACAGTTTGCAGAAAGCATGGTCCACAGTTTACAGAAAGCATGGTCCACAGTTTACAGAAAGCATGGTCCACAGTTTACAGAAAGCATGGTCCACAGTTTACAGGAAGATAAGCACATTCTCACATCAAGTTCAGTTTTTATAAATGCCAACTTTTGCGTGAAAACTGGTGCATGCATGTTTTGGGGCATATTTTGTGCRTATTCAAAGTTTTTTAAATGAGCCCCCAGAAGCCTACAGGCCAGTACGGTGTAAGACAGATCTCCTAGAGGGGTAGTGAGACAGATCTCCTGGAGGGGTAGTGAGACAGATCTCCTGGAGGGGTAGTGAGACAGATCTCCTGGAGGGGTAGTGAGACAGATCTCCTAGAGGGGTATGGAGACAGATCTCCTGGAGGGGTATGGAGAAAGATCTCCTGGAGGGGTATGGAGACAGATCTCCTGAACTGGAGAACGACCAGGCCCACCCACTGGGAGCCAGTCCCACCCACGCCCCCCCCCCCCAGACGATCCCGCAGGTGAAGAAGCCAGATTTGGAGGTCCTGGGGCTTGCGTGGTTATTCGTGGTCTGCAGTTGTAGGCTGGTTGGACGTACTTGCCAAATTTTCTAACGCGACGTTGGAGGCTTATGGTAGAGAAATCACACATTAAATTCTCTGGCAACAGCTCTGGTGGACATTCCTGCAGTCAGCATGCCAAGTGCACACTCCGTCAAAACTTGAGACATCTTAGCATTGGGTTTGTGACAAAACCTGCACATTTTAAAGTGGCCTTTTATAGTCCCAGCACAAGGTGCACCTGAGTAATGAGCATGCTGTTTTAATCAGCTTCTTGATATCACCACACCTGTCAGGTGGATGGATTATTTGGCAAATGAGAAATGCTCACTAACAGGGATAAAAAAAATATGTGCACAAAAATGTTAGACATTCTGGAAATTTTACCTGTTGCATTTATGTTTTTGTTCAGTGTTAGTAAAGTACAATACACATACCCCAAAAACACTTAAGTAGTACTTTAAAGTATTTTACTTAAGTACTTTACACCACTACACACACACCACACACACACACGCCACACACACACGGGATTAAATGACAATACAAAATACCATAAGACCAATGTATCAAAATATAAATATATTTTGCAAATATGTAGTTACATTAATAAAAAACATGTTTTTTGACTTTAAAATATAAAATACATTTGCAAGTACCGGCTGAACAACAACAACAACATCTCATATTGGAGACAGGAGAAGTGTGGAAGAGAAGAGAGAGACGGGAAAGGGTGGGGAGGAAAGAAGGGGAAGGGAGGGGAGGAAAGGAGAAGGTGGGTGAGGAATGAGAGAAAGTTGGGTGAGGAAAGGAGAAGGTGGGTGAGGAAAGGAGAAGGTGGGTGAGGAAAGGCAGAAGGTGGGGGAGGAAGGAGGGGAGAAAGGAGAAGGTGAGGCGGCAGTCCCGAGGAAAGGAAGTGAGGGAGGGAAGAAGGAGTAAGGGGAATCTCTCTCTG
>NC_036853.1:8338248-8339769 GCF_002910315.2 Salvelinus sp. IW2-2015
CGTTTTAATTTGTTTAAAAACTGTTTAGCTGGGAAGAAATGTTAAATTGGCATGCGGCATCAGGTTTTCTAAAGCAGCTGTTATAGGAGTGCCCACGTCCCAAATCTGTTAGAGCCTCTGGCTCAGCCTTACCCATGTAGACCAGAGATATGGGCATGTTCCATGACACAACCACACTAGCAGTTGATCGTTGGTGATACATGTATTATATCACTGATTAGAGTTCTCAACACCACATATTCCCTCAGTAATAAACCATATATAATGTCTGGGGGGCATTACTGTGTGTGTTGACCTACCGCATAGTACAGTGATGTTACAGCAAGTAGGCTAAACCCTTTCGGTGATATCAAAGGATATCACACACAAAAACATAATTCACTTCTAAACACTATCAAAACACAAGCCTAGGCAGTGAACTCCCAGGCAGAGTTTATGCGTAGCCTACTACTACAGTGTAACTCCATACAATGGAACATGAACAGTACTGTAACTACACAACTACTGTACCAATAAAACATACAGTAACTGGAGTACATCAGATATGCTTTTGCAGCTTTAAATGAAAGTGAACATAGCTACACATAGTGGTTGAACTGAGAACACTGAGTACAGTTCACCCACTGTGAGATGATTAAACAGAGTACAGTTCACCCACTATGAGATGATTAAACTGAGTACAGTTCACCACTATGAGATGATTAAACTGAGTACAGTTCACCACTATGAGATGATTAAACTGAGTACAGTTCACCCACTATGAGATGATTAAACTGAGTACAGTTCACCACTATGAGATGATTAAACTGAGTACAGTTCACCACTATGAGATGAATAAACTGAGTACAGTTCACCACTATGAGATGATTAAACTGAGTACAGTTCACCCACTATGAGATGATTAAACTGAGTACCTGTCTCTTATACACATCTAGATGTGTATAAGAGACAGGTTAATAAACTGCTTATAACCATTGCATACTACACTGAACAAAAACATAAATGCAACACGTAAAATTTCCCAGAAATGTCTAACATTTTGTGCACATATTTTTTTTCATCCCTGTTAGTGAGCATTTCTCATTTGCCAAAATAATCCATCCACCTGACAGGTGTGGTATATCAAGAAGCTGATTAAACAGCATGCTCATTACTCAGGTGCACCTTGTGCTGGGACTATAAAAGGCCACTTTAAAATGTGCAGTTTTGTCACAAAACCCAATGCTAAAGATGTCTCAAGTTTTGACGGAGTGTGCACTTGGCATGCTGACTGCAGGAATGTCCACCAGAGCTGTTGCCAGAGAATTTAATGTTGATTTCTCTACCATAAGCCTCCAACGTCGCGTTAGAAAATTTGGCAGTACGTCCAACCAGATGGAAGAGAGATAGTCTTACCAGTCCGGCGGGTTCCGCTCCCCACCACCCCCCCCATGACGGAAATCCACGCAGGTGAAGAAGCCAGAATTTGGAGGGTCCTGGGGCTTGCGTGGTTATTCGTGGGTCTGCAGTTGTGAGAGCTGG